>NC_081850.1:34207891-34507891 GCF_963259705.1 Myotis daubentonii
GTAGGTGAGTAGATGGAGTCTAGGAGGAGGAAAGAGGTGGCTGGTGTGAGCTGGAGGATTCCAGGATGCAGGAAGAGTAAGTATAGAGGGTTAAGGGAGGAAGACTGACTTTTGTTTTCAACTATTTGGAAAGTAACAAAGTAAAACATGATTCTTAGGATGTTGGCTTTATAAAATGTCTGGAGAATCAGATTACTACTACGATGGGGAAGACTGTGAGGGGTGCTGTGGTGTTCCTCTCATTTCCCCTGTGGGAATGTAACCCTCATTCCCTCAGCTCAGGAAATGTTGGTTGCTAAGTGCCTACAGCTATCTCTCTCTCTCTGGGTATTTCCCCTACTCGAGGTAACACCTCCCTCAGGCACAGCCCACAGCCAATGACTGGTTGGTAGATAAAGGGGTCAAAGGCTTAGCCCTCTTATCTTAGGTTGGGACATCTCTGTAGGTCCCTCTCACAGAAAACAGCTCTACAGGTCCCCATGGAATCAGCTGAAGCCATTGTTGCAACTCCCAAGATGATCCTACTTCCCTCTGCCCATTCCTGCTTCTCTGATTCCCTCACAGGCACTGGTTTTGAGAATGCTCCCTGATAAACTTCCTGCATGCAGATATTCCTCGCAGACTCTGTTTTTCTGGAAACCCAACCTAAGGCAACTAACAAGGATCACGTTTGGGGTGGGAAATCAAAATTCCATTTAATCTTATAATTTCATTTGTTAACTACACCTCAGTAAAGCTGATAAAAAATAAAGTATATATCCATTCAAAATAATAATCCCATTTTAGAAATACCAAGTTTAAAATGCCTTTGAGATATCCAAGTAGATCTTTAAGTGTACAGTTCAGGACTCAGAGAACAGGTTCCACTGTAAAGATAAGTTCTGGAGTCATCAGCTTATGAGGGGCATTTGAAGCCATGAAAATATATGAGATAACTAGAGCTACGCTGTCCGATACAGTAAACACTAGCTCCATGTGGCTATCAAGCACTCAAAATGTGGTTAGTATGACTGATGAACTACACTTACTTTTTAAAATTATTTTATTATTTTACTAGAGGCCTGATACACGAACATTCGTGTAAGAATAGGCCTTCCTTCCCCTGGCTGCCGGCACCACATTTGCTCTGGCCCAGAGCCACCTTTCTGCCTTCGCTATGGCCTGGAGCTGCCTTCTGCCTTCACACGCTGCCCAGAGGCCCCGAGCGGCCAGGGCAGGGCAAAATGCCTGTGTTGCAAGCATCCTGGCCCGGCTGCCGCCATCTTTGTTATGTCAATTTGCATATTCCCTTTTTATTGGCTGTGGGCTCTGCCATCTTTGTCTCGAAGTGATGGTCAATTTGCATATTCTGTCTTTATTAGATAGGATTTTTTTTTTTGGTATAGAAAAAGGTGAAAATTTATTGGCAAACAAGCACAGACTCCCACGTGGGGAGGGGGAGAGACCCCTGAACTAAACTTTTTGAAAAATTTTTTTTAATTATTTCAAAGAGGAAGAGAGAGATAGAAACATCAATGATGAGAGAAAATCATTAATCAGCTGCCTCCTGCATGCCCTTCCTCCCCCAGTGGGGATGGAGCCCGCAACCCCCGCATGTGCCCTTGACCAGAATCGAACCTGGGACCCTTCAGTCCAAAGACCAGTGATATACCCACTGAACAAACCAGCTAGGGCTTAGTTGCCCTAGGGCTTCCTTTTAATTGTAAGTAATTTAAATATAAAAAATAATAATTCAGTTATTGGAAAACTTTTTTAAATTTTTGAAATAACTTGGGTATGTGAATCTACTTTTTCCACAGTAAATTTTGTGAAATCTAAATACAGATCAAGTATTTACAATGAAAATTTAGCATTGAAATTGGGAAGTGCAAAGTATAAATTATACACTAGGGTGTGAAGATTTAGTGCCAAAAATGTAAAACAATTTTTATTATATTGATTACATGTTGAACTGATAATATTTTGAATGTACTGGTTTAAATAAAATGCTAAGACTTTAACATTATTAATTTTACCTTTTTTTTTAAAATGTGGCTACTAGAAAACTTAAAATCACAGATGTGGTTTGCATTATATTTCTGTTTAACAGCCATGAACTAGAAAGACTATGTACACAGAGATGAGAATATGGCCTGTGCTAAGATTGAGTAGAGGATAAAATTCCAGCAATAGGGACAGAAAGAGTGGCTGGTGAGGGAGAAGGAAAATAAGAAGGGAGGGTGGTCAGGATGAAATAAAGAATGTTTCAAGGATGGAGTGATCACCTGTGTTGACTGCTATGAAGAAGAAGGTTAGATGAGAAGAGAAATGTTTCTATTAAGTTATATGGAGAGAGGATCTGGTATATATCTGAATCCCCAGTACTTAGCATATAAAAACACTAAGTAACTCCTTATTTGATTAATTCTTCAGTGAATGCATTGATGAGGTGAGATGAAATGGGCTGACTTACAGTTTCCAAGTCAGAAGAAGAAATAGCAAGGATAAAAATTCAAACATTGCATCTGTCTTTTCTCCATAAGACAGTTTTTTAAACTATTCAATTCAAAAGATTGTACAGAAGAAAACAAAAGTATAGCTATGTGAGGTGATGCTTGTTAAATAAACTATATATATATCACTACTTTCTCTGCCTTAATCTTATACAATGTTATATGTCAATTATATCTCAACAAGACTGGAAAAAGAATTGTGTGAGTCCTCTTCTGGGGAATGGCCGTGTGAACAAATTTATGAGGGTGTTTTTAGTATAGTATTAAACTTAGTAATGGTACTTAACCTCTTTGAACTTTAGTCTTCTGTCTGAAATTGGGAGTATAATGTCTATATTGTGGAATGTCTGTGAGGGATAAATGTAATTACTGAATTTTTGTAAAGCACTTACAGTAATTTGCCTATAACGTAGCAAATGTGCTCAACAAATGTAGCTTCTACTATTGTCATTGTTAATGTTATTATTGTTAGGTTCAGGTTTGGTTCCCAGATAGAGGAGTTAATTTTACCCTGTATGTTTGCCCGAAGGTCAGCCATTTCACAATGCTTATTAATGAGCACATAATGGGGGACAGAGAAAACAGATATGTCAGTGATAGTAAATAAATTGTATGTGGACCATACTCACTACTCCTACACCCATAGCAGACATAAATAATCAATGGTGGTATCTTTCCTGTTAAGCCACAGCACAGCCTCAGAATCCTTCCCAGCACACGCTTTCAGGCAGCTTTCAGCCCAGAGATTCAGAGTGAGCCCTTGAGATGAAACCTGGTAAAATAGAGTTGTCTCAATTATAATAGCACACAGGGGAAAAGTGAGCTGAAGCATGTTATGTTTTTAAAAAGATAAAACAATGTTTTTAAAGAAACAAATAAATTGATTAATGCAATGAGCAGTGTGTTCTGACAGGAGATTCAAGGATTATCAAAGTGTCCTTTTCCCAGGATATTGTTTTGTCATAATAAAGGAAAATGTTGAGGCTGGTTTAGGGAAAAAGACAATCCAGCAAACCATATGCTGAACACAACATTTTCAGTAACAGCCACTGAATAATCAAGGAGACATCATGTCCTGCCTCTAAGTCCTTCACCTTGCTCCTCTAAATGGAAACACAAGTGCCAGAGGATATTTGAAGCATGACAAGCATTGTAGCGAGGGCTGATGTAAAGCTCTGTAAAGAATTTCCATGCCTGATCATGTAACAGATGGCTCCCTACAAGAATCATTTTAGTATTAAACAGACAATTCAAGCCTATGAAAAAATTCTGCTATAAATCTGTAATTGAAAATGTTAAAAAAAAATCTATGCAAAAAGACAATTTTTGCAAAGACTATAAATTTTTACAAGGAACTTCTCATGCATTTTAGAGCTTATGTCAAAAGTAGGGATGCCCTTTTATTTCTTTAACGAGTAGATTTAAGATCAAATGGAATGTCTGTAGACTTAAAAAGAAAATTGTCACCCTGGCCAGGTGCCTTAGTTGTTTGGCGCATCATCTCATACACCAAAAGGTTGCAGATTTGATTCCTGGTCAGGGGCACATACCTAGGTTGTAGGTTCCATCCCTAGTTGGGGCACATAAGGGAGGCAACCTATCAATATTTCTCTCTCACATCAATGTTTCTCTCTCTCTCTCCCTAAAAATCAATAAAATCATATCACCCTCAAGTGAAGATAAAAAAAAAAATTGTCTTAGTTGGAAAGAAAAAAGATGTGTAGGGAGGTGGGAATGGGGTGTGTTTTATTTTGTTTAATCTTCTAATTTGCTTATTGTCACGAAAAGCTGTCCTCATCTCATACTGACCCAGAGGCACTCCTTGTCCATCAGTGCCTTGTGGATGACAGATCTTGCCCAGTGTGGATCCCAAGCTCATTCATTTTTGATACGGTCCTTTCTAGGAATCTGGAACCTCTGACCTTCTTGCTCTCCCGCCACTCCTATTAGTCTGGCAAGGACCATGAGGGTCAAGGGTTTCAAGGAAACATTCCTGAGATCCTCAAGTTGTTGCGGCTGAGAGTTCAGTTCAGTGGTTAGACATGATTTAGCCCAGTCCTTGTTATTGTTGTTATTTATTTTTCATCGCTATCCAATACATTTCCCACCAATTCTTAGCTCAAAGTGAATTCTCATCCCAGCATTTGCCCATCTACTTTCTTTGTGGAAAAAAGGGAGAGAAGACCTGCTCCACATCTGACATCCCACTCCTAGAGTATGACTCACCCATCATGCCTTTATGATATTTCTTGCTTCCGGCACTAGGTAGCTGCTTTTACCTTTGCAGATTCTAGCTTCTCTTAGGTCAGAACCCCAGTAGTTGAAGAGATAATTTTAGGAAGCATATGGGTAAACTTTTTTAAAAATTTAAATAGGTATATTTTTATTTTAACATAATTTTAAGAAAAAAAATTAACCCATCAAAGCCACAGTCTCATGGATTTTTTATTGCAAAAGATAAAGCTGAGGAAAAACAAAGTGAATCCACTTATTTTAAAGATGCAAGACAATGTGAAGGGAGGAGACAAGAACAAGGACACCAGATGCCTACCTGAGTCAGACTGTGTGGAATCAAAGGATACTTGATGGTCCAAACAAAGAAAGTTTAAGACAATCATCTGGCCTCCACATGCACACGTAAACAGTTCATAATAAGACTCTCTCTCTCAATCTCTCTCTGTCCTTCTCTTTCCTAGGCCAAAGACTCTTCCTAGTCAGACATTGCAAGACATAACCTAGCCAAATTCCATGCTGTTGAGCTAGGCAATATAACCCTTCGCCCTTTTCCTGCACCATATCAATGAGATCACTTAAGAGTTTATGAGTCAGCTGTGTTCGTCTTCCATGTAATACTCAAGTCCTTTACAGAGCCATGGCAACTAAAAGAACGTACTGAAGTTTTGTTGCTCTTGGCTTTCTTTTTGTTTATTTTAAGTTATTTACTATATACGTAATGAAAGCAGAAAATACAAATGCACTTTGGGGTGGTCAGTCCCAGGTTTCCTTTGCTTCCTAAATATAAGGCCTTTTGTTCCCACCGTTCACATCTGAGGAGACTCTCAAATCAACATGCCGAATCCCAGCAACAACATAGCGCCGGTAACTAACTATTACACAGTCAGCTCTGGGCAGTGAACTTCCACTGGACAGAGAGGCCCTATAGCCTCAGAGGCCAACCCCAGAACACTGCCACCCAGAGGCTGACCCACAAACTGACTCTTTGCTAAACACAAAATAAGGCAGTCTGGGAAATAAATGCGGCATGCTTTAAAATAAGGACTGTGGTTTACAACACAGAGGAACAGTATATCGCAGGGAAACTCAACACTCTCCTGAATACCTGGAAGGTCTAAGGCGAGCCACACTGAAGAATAGAAGAAACGAAGGACCTTCACTACTGCAATTTTTTTTCTTTTTTCACTTTTTAACTAAGAAACCAATTTTTTTTTCATTCTTTTTTTTTCTGTTCTTTTTTTTTTCTTTTTTTTTCTTTCTTTTCTTCTTTTTCCATCACCTGATTTTACCCTTTTAATTACTACCTTCTTATTTTTAACCAGTATTATTACTGCTACCATTTTACCATTTTTTAAAGTGCCATTTTATTTTTTCTTTATTTTATTTTGGGATTAGTGTTCACCATTCTATTTTCATCGTTATATTATTGGTTGTTTCTAGTTTGCATTCATATCCAGGGAGCTGTTGCTGGAATTTGTTGGGATTAATGGCTGTTCTATAGGAGTATTCTCCTCATATAAAAAATCTCTTCCCTCTTCCACTTCATTCTCTCTTTTCACTCTTTTTTTTTTTTCTTTTCTTTTCTCGCTTTTATTTTCCCCCTTCCTTTTTCCCAATTTCATTTTTGCACTCCCTTTTTTTGGTCCCTACTTTTCTTTTCCTTTTTCTCTTTGATCTTTTTCTCTTCCTTCTTCCTTATCCCCTAATTCTCTTAATTCAGGTGGTCACCTTTAATTGGGGTTATTAATATCGTGAATATATTTGTGTATAGTGCCTGGTACGTGGTGCCTTGTTGTGTTGTATTTTGTGCCTTTAAATCAACGCAGCAGATCCAAGCAACAGCAACCTCCTGAGCACCTCATCCTCTGCTGAGGAACAGCAGCTGTACGTGAAACCTCGCCCCACCAGCCGGAAGAGCCACCACAGCTGTGAACAGCACCCACCAGAGGAGCTGCTGACAACTGAAGAGCAGCTGCTACCGCAACCGCCCGAAGAGCAACCACAGACCAAGGAGTCACTGCCACCAAGGGAGCAACCACTGAACAACTCAACGTCTAGATATGTCAGTGAGATCAAACATGGGTAGACAAAGAAACCCCCAAAGGAAAGAGAAGGAGGACTCTCCAGAAAAGCAGCTAAGTAATACAGAGGCATGCAACATGACAGATAAAGAATTCAGAATAAGGATCCTAGAGTGCATAAACCGGATGGAGGAAAAAATCGACAACCTCTGCAAGAAGCAAGAAGAAACAGATGAAAAAATCGATAACATATGGAAGAAGCTAGAAGAAACAGATGAAAAAATCGATAACATATGGAAGAAGCTAGAAGAAACAGATGAAAAAATCAACAACCTAAGTAAGACCCAAGAAGAAATGAAGAGTGATATAGCTGCAATGAAAAACTCCATTGAAAGTATCAACAGTAGACTAGGAGAAGCGGAGGACCGAATAAGTGAATTAGAAGACAAGGAAGCAAAACACACCCAAAATGTACTGCAATTGGAGAAAAAAATTAAAAGACAGGAGGAGAGCCTAAGGGAGCTTTGGGACAACATGAAACGAAACAACATACGAATAATAGGAGTACCAGAACAACAGAAAGATGAACAAGGATTAGAAAACCTACTCGAAGAAATAATATCAGAAAACTTTCCTGAGGTGGGGAAGAAAAAAGTCACACAAGCCCAGAGAGTCCCAAACAAGGTGAACCCGAAAAGACCCACACCAAGACACATCATAATCACCATGGCAAATGTTCAGGACAAAGAGAGAATCTTACAGGCTGCAAGAGAGAGACGGAAAGTTACATACAAGGGATCTCCCATTAGATTGTCAAATGACTTCTCAACAGAAACACATCAGGCCAGAAAAGAATGGACTGAAATTTACAAAGTGATGCAAAGCAAAGGACTGAATCCAAGAATACTCTATCCAGCAAGGCTATCATTCAAACTTGAAGGGGAAATAAGAAGCTTCACAGACAAAAAAAGACTAAGGGAGTTTGTCACCACCAAGCCAGCAATGCAAGGAATGCTAAAGGGACTGGTATAAAAAGAAGAAATAAAAAGCTCAGAAAGAAAACAGCCACACACACACACAAAAAGAAATGGCTACAAACAAGTACCTTTCAATAATAACTTTAAACGTAAACGGACTAAATGCTCCAACCAAAAGACATCGAGTGGCTGAATGGATAAAAAAACATGACCCATACATCTGCTGTCTACAAGAAACCCACCTCATTAGAAGGGACTCACACAGACTGAAAGTGAAAGGATGGAAAAATATCTTTCAGGCAAATGGAAAGGAAAAGAAAGCTGGGGTAGCAATACTTATATCGGACAAAATAGACCTCAAAGTGAAGGCCTTAACAAGAGATAAGGAAGGCCACTTCATAATACTAAAGGGATCAATACAACAAGAAGATATAACCCTGGTAAACATATATGCACCCAATGTAGGAGCACCCAAATTCATAAAAAAACTCCTGGAAGATATCAAAGGAGAGATCGACAACAATACAATCATAGTAGGGGACTTTAATACACCATTGACAGCACTGGATAAGTCCTATAGACAAACAATCAGCAAAGATACAGCAATCCTAAATGACTCACTAGATCAGATGGACTTAATAGACATCTTCAGAACACGTCACCCCAAAGCCAGAGAATATACGTTCTTCTCAGGTGCTCATGGGACATATTCAAAAATAGACCACATATTGGGTCACAAGCAAAGTATCCCCAAATTCAAGAAGATTGAAATCATAAAAAGCGTCTTCGCAGACCACGATGGCATAATATTAGAAATAAACTACAATAAAAACAACCCAAAATACTCAAACACCTGGAAGCTGAATAGCATGCTACTAAATATTGATTGGGTTACCAATGAGATCAAAGAAGAAATTAAAAACATCCTGGAAACTAATGACAATGAAAACACAACAATCCAAAACCTATGGGACACATTGAAAGCAGTCCTGAGAGGGAAGTTTATAGCTCTACAGGCCTATCTCAAAAAACAAGAAAAAATGGTAGTAAATCATCTAACTCTACAACTCAAAGAATTAGAAAGAGAGCAACAAGAAAACCCCAGAGTGAGCAGAAGGAAGGAGATAATAAAGATTAGAGCAGAAATAAATGACATAGAGACCAAAAAAACAATACAGAAAATCAATGAAACCAAGAGCTGGTTCTTTGAAAGGATAAACAAGATTGATAAACCTCTAGCCAGACTCACCAAGAAGCAGAGAGAGAGGACCCAAATAAATAAAATCAGAAACGATAGAGGCGAAATAACAACAGACCCCACAGAAATACAAATGATTGTTAAAAAATACTATGGACAGCTTTACTCCAACAAACTAGACAACCTGGAGGAAATGGACAAATTCCTAGAAAAATACAGCATTCCAAAACTCAATCAGGAAGAATCTAAAAATCTCAACAGGCCAATAACTATGGAAGAAATTGAAGCAGTCATCAAAAAGCTTCCATCAAACAAAAGCCCAGGACCAGATGGCTTCACAGGGGAGTTTTACCAAACATTCAAGGAAGAACTAAAACCTATCCTCCTCAGACTACTACAAAAAATTCAAGAGGAAGGAACACTTCCAAGCTCATTCTATGAAGCCAGCATCACCCTAATACCAAAACCAGGTAAAGACAACACAATGAAAGAGAATTACAGGCCAATATCCCTCATGAACATAGATGCCAAAATCCTCAACAAAATCTTAGCAAATCGGATCCAGCAGTACATCAGAAAGATCATACACCATGACCAAGTAGGATTTATCCCAGGGATGCAAGGATGGTACAATATCCGCAAATCAATAAACGTGATACATCACATAAACAAATTGAAAGAAAAAAACCACATGGTCATATCAATTGATGCAGAAAAAGCATTTGACAAAATTCAACACCCATTTTTGATAAAAACTCTCAGCAAGGTGGGAGTAGAAGGATCATACCTCAACATAATAAAAGCCATATATGACAGGCCCACAGCCAACATCATACTCAATGGACAAAAACTAACACCATTTCCCCTAAGAACAGGAACAAGACAGGGATGCCCCCTCTCACCACTCCTGTTCAACATAGTACTGGAAGTGTTAGCCATTGCAATTCGGCAAGAAGAAGAAATAAAAGGCATCCAAATTGGAAAAGAGGAAGTAAAACTGTCCTTATTTGCAGACGACATGATATTATACATACAAAACCCTAGAGATTCCATCAAAAAGCTACTAGACTTAATACATGAATTTGGCAATGTAGCAGGATACAAAATTAACCCCAAGAAATCTGAGGCATTTCTATACACCAATAGTGAACTTTCAGAAAGAGAGATTATAAAAACAATCCCGTTTACCATTGCACCGAAAAAACTAAGCTACCTAGGAATAAACTTAACTAAAGAGGTAAAAGACCTCTACTCAGAAAACTACAGGACGTTGAAAAAAGACATAGAGGAAGACATAAACAGATGGAAGAACATACCGTGTTCATGGATTGGTAGAATCAACATCATCAAAATGTCCATACTACCCAAAACAATCTATAAATTCAACGCACTTCCCATTAAAATACCAACAGCATACTTCAGAGATCTAGAACGAACTTTCCAAAAATTCATCTGGAATAAAAAAAGACCCCGAATAGCTGCAGCAATCCTGAAAAAGAACAAAGTAGGTGGGATCTCAATACCAGATATCAAGTTGTATTACAAAGCCACTGTTCTCAAAACTGCCTGGTACTGGCACAAGAATAGGCATATAGATCAATGGAATAGAATAGAGAGCCCAGAAATCGGCCCGAACCAATATGCTCAATTAATATTTGACAAAGGAGGCAAGAACATACAATGGAGCCAAGATAGTCTCTTCAATAAATGGTGTTGGGAAAATTGGACAGATATATGCAAGAAAATGAAACTAGACCACCAACTTACACCATACACAAAAATAAACTCAAAATGGATAAAGGACTTAAATGTACGACAGGATACCATAAAAATTCTAGAAGAATCCAAAGGCAAGAAAATCTCAGACATATGCCGAAGCAATTTCTTCACTGATACAGCTCCTAGGGCACTTGAAACTAAAGAAAAAATGAACAAATGGGACTACATCAAAATAAAAAGCTTCTGCACAGCAAAAGAAACCATCAACAAAACAACGAGAAAACCCACTGTGTGGGAAAACATATTTGCCAATGACATATCTGATAAGGGCCTAATCTCCAAAATTTATAGGGAACTCATACAACTTAACAAAAGGAAGATAAACAATCCAATCAAAAAATGGGCAAAGGACCTAAATAGACACCTTTCAAAAGAGGACATCCAGAAAGCCAAGAGACATATGAAAACATGCTCAAAGTCACTAATCATCCGAGAGATGCAAATCAAAACAGCAATGAGGTACCATCTCACACCTGTCAGACTGGCTATCATCAACAAATCAACAAACGACAAGTGCTGGAGAGGATGTGGAGAAAAAGGAACACTTGTGCACTGCTGGTGGGAATGCAGACTGGTGCAGCCACTATGGAAGACAGTATGGAGTTTCCTTAAAAAACTGAAAATGGAACTCCCATTTGACCCTGTGATCCCACTTCTAGGAATATATCCCAAGAAACCAGAAACACCAATCAGAAAGGATATATGCATCCCTATGTTCATAGCAGCACAATTCACCATAGCTAAGATCTGGAAACAGCCTAAGTGCCCATCAGTAGATGAATGGATTAGAAAACCGTGGTACATCTACACGATGGAATACTATGCTGCTGTAAAAAGGAAGGAACTCTTACCATTTGCAACGTCATGGATGGAACTGGAGAGCATTATGCTAAGTGAAATAAGCCAGTCAATAAAGGAAAAATACCACATGATCTCACTCATTCGTGGACAATAGAGACCATTATAAACTTTTGAACAATAATAGATACAGAGGCAGAGCTGCCTCAAACAGATTGTCGAGCTGCAGCGGGAAGGCCGGGGAGGGTTGGGGGGCAGGAGGTAGGGGGGTAAGAGATCAACTAAAGGACTTGTATGCACGCATATAAGCATAACCAATGGACATAAGACACTGGGTGATAGGGGAGGCTAGGGGACTGTCTAGGGCGGGGGGATAAAATGGATACATATGTAATACCCTTTGTAATACTTTAAGCAATAAAAAAATTAAAAAAAAAAAATCAACATGCCGTTCTTGACCCAGATAGCCTCTGGACATAAGTGGCTCACTTCAGGACCTTTAAATAGAGGAGGGACCCATCTACATTCTTTGTGGAAAAAAGGTTTAAGTTCTTACATAATAAAACTCCACAAATTTTTATTTTAACAAGTATGTAGTACTTACTATATGGCAAGATGTGTTTTAAGCACTTCACAAATATAAATCCATTTATTTATTAAAAATACGTTTTTATTGATTTCAGAGAGAGGAAGGGAGAGGGGAAAAAAGAGATAGAAACATCAGTGATGATAGAGAAACATCAATGATGAGAGAGAATCGTCCATCAGCTGCTACCTGCAAGCCCCCTAATGGGGATCAAGTCTGCAACCTGGGAATCAAACCATGACCTCTTGTTCATGGATTGATACTCAACCATTGAGCCACACCAGCTGGGCCAGTTCATTTATTTTTTAATATCCTTAGTAACTCCATGGCTAGGGATATTTGTATATCCCCATTTTATAGATTGGGAAGCTGAGGCACAGAGAAAATAAGTAATGTACCAACAAGCTCACAACTAGTGAGTGGAAATTTAAACCGGAGTTCACAGGTTCACATGTTTTTCATCACTAGCCTAGGCTTAAAGATGTTTTCGAAAAAGGGCCAGCCCCTCACTTGTAGATCTGTATTAACTCTAAAACCTGGTGTAGTGGAGTGAAAACGATATCTTTACACCATGAAGTCCTCCAAGGAGAACAGCACAATGTCGTTCTCAAACACATACACAAGCATATGCCCACATACACATGCAGGACCTGCCTCATGGGTGAATAACCTACGCAATAGTATCACAGGGTCCTGCACTTTGAAGGACCCTACACTTAGTTTAGTGCTCTGCTGCAGCTGTCTTGAAATTCTTAATAATTTTTAAATAAGGAATCTTGCATTTTCATTTTGCACCAGGCCCTGCAAGTTATGTAGCCAGTCCCATATACATGTGCACACACACACACATACATGAGGGGTCCCTATCCTGATTATTAAGGGTAAAATTGTGGCTTTCTATTAGTGTATCCCAGATTATTCACCAAATAACTGGAGTGAATGAATGGAGGGATAGTACTGAATCTTTAAACTATTTGTGTGCAAGGCACAATAGAACATTTTTGCCAGTGAGCAGCCAGCCCTGCAGTGCAGCATCTCTGCTTGTTTTATACCTCTGATGGCATCAGCAGCACACCTTGCAAAATAATTGAAGGGGCTCAGAACAGCCCTCCCTCGGATGAGCCACTTAGGTATGTGAATCATTTTTAGCTGAAAGCAATCAAGACACTCTGGGTCCAAGAGAAATGTTTCTATCTCCCTTAAAGAACTGAAATTGGGGGCCTTGCCCATAATAAAAGTTATTACTAGAATTAACTTCTTATGCCATATCTATATGACAGGGCAAACTTCTAATTACTAAACATTTGCTCTTATTACCCTGCAGTGATCTTCCCTCTGAAGCCCCAAGGCATCTTTCCTCATCCCTAGCTCAGAATGCCATACATACCTCATTTTAACTTTCTGTCCCTAAACCTCTTACATGGGGGAGGGGGTCTCTGACTCTCATGTGTGGGGGGGTTCCCATATGTACATTGGTAATTAAATTAGGTTTTCTCTTGTTAATCTGTCTCATATTGACTTAATTATTAGACTAGCCAAAAGAACCTAGGACAGCGGTTCTCAACCTGTGGGTCGCGACCCCTTTGGCGGTCGAACAACCCTTTCACAGGGGCTGCCTAAGACCATCCTGCATATCAGATATTTACATTACGATTTATAACAGTAGCAACATTACAGTTATGAAGTAGCAATGAAAATAATTTTATGGTTGGGTCACAACATGAGGAACTGTATTTAAAGGGCCAGAAGGTTGAGAACCACAGACCTAGGAGGCTAGAGAACATTTCCTTCCTCCCCTGCCTATTCTTGTGAGAGGCTGACAGCAGAAATATTCTGTGTTGAGATCACAAAATTTAATTCCCACCACCACTGAGAATTGACTGGTTCTTCTATTTTGGCTGTAGCTACTTATGCTCCCCCTGATGATCAATATAAATTAACTGTTTAGGAAGCATACAACATCAAGATTAAATTTAGTCCAGTCCAATAATTTAAATGGTCCCTTGCAGTGAAATTTAGTCTCTCTTGGAAAAAAAGATGTTTATGTCTTTAAAAAGCCTTCCCTGTTTCCTGCTTGTTTCTCTAAAAGGACATCCCTGTGTTTAGTTAGGGGCAAGGAAGCCAGTACATCTTTGTGAGGGTGTGAGGTTGGGCCGGGAAGAGACACATGCTGCTCTGTGGGTGTGTGCTGGCTAGAGCCTACCGTGTCTCTGTGATGGTGTTCTGTACCCACCTTTGTAATCCTTGCCGTGTTGTCTGCGAATGCTGCATTCCCTTACTGATTAGACTCAGTGATGCTGCTGTGGTGTTTTGTGCCTCCTCGTCTCCTCATTCAGTCCCTACAGCTCTAGATCTCACTGAACCCTGAGCTGCGTCTCAATCTTGTCTTTTGACCTGGCATTTCACCCCCAGCATCTCACCCAGCGATGACAGACCCCACAGAATATCCGCTGACTTCAACTCAATATCGGCACCTCATAAGAACTAAGAACAGCTCGGGAATGGTAAACTGTAGGCGCTCCTCTCTCTAACCCTGTTTGTCATGTTTCTGTGACTGCCCTGGCTTACCTTTGGGTTTGATGCATTTCCTCTGTGTTTCAGGGTAAGCTCAGAGAGGACAGAACCAGGACATTTATGTCCAGGTGCAACATTCCCCTTCCCTGTCTCCTTTCCTTCCCTCTCTTCCTGTTATTGTCAGGGACCAGATGGGTGGGTTTTTCTCTCAGTTCTGTGTTATATCTTTTTTCCTTTCTGGCTGCAAATCCATCCTTAGGACAGGCTTAGCCTTGATATGTAAATGGTACACACGGGAATTTGGAAAAATCCTTTCTCAAGAAAATAACCTGGCTCACAGGGCATTGTCTTGCTGTACAATCCGATTTCCAATGTCAAGAGTTGAATATTACCTCTTCTTCTGTTTGCATACCTTCTGCTTTACTTTCTAATCTCTTCTCAGACAGATGGACACTGAGGCTGATTAGGGTAAAGGTCTTATAACCAGAAAGGCAAATGAGAACACTGCATTAATGTTGAAAATTATTCCTCATGTAAAAGCTGTATTCCTCACGATTCCCTCTGCCTTAGGCGTACACTGGAACCGTGATGTCTTGTTAGAGTAGGTGTTTTCCTCCCCGGCAAAGGGAGGTCAGGTGTCAGGTCCGTTCACTTGCACTTTGTTTCATTTGCTGGTATTAAGTATACTTCCGGCAGGATTAGAATATAACATGCTCTATAGGCCACTGACTCTTCCTATCGTAAACCTATAAAAATCAGTATCGATTGTATTGCTTAGGAATTACATTTGATTATAACAAATCCAAAAATAATGGCCTTAAACAAATTAGATGTTTTATGTTCCTAGTTAATGAAGGAACACTCCTAGCCTGCCCTGCAGTTAAGTTAAAGCCACATGAATAATTCTGACCACTGAGCTGTATGGGGAAATGCAGTGTTTTGTTTCTGGGCTGAAGCATAGCAGAGCAGGTCTGTCACCTGAGGAACCTGTGTGTTCCAGATGGTGGAGCTGGGGCACGTGGGTCCCTGAAAGATGTGTGGATAAGAGCTGCCCCAGTACCTGCAGTGGATATGAAGTGAGAAATTAACTTTTGTTTGTTAAGCCTCTGGTATTTAGGGATTAAATTGTTACTGCAGCATAATCTAGCCTAACCAGACGATTAGAAATGGGAAAGGCAAAGGACAAAGTGGACATGTCAACTTCCTCCTGCTCATGTTTAAGGAGATTTTATGAAGTCTCACTCATTTATATCTGATTAGCCAGAGCTATGTTACAGAGCCACCCCTATCTACATGGAAGGCTAAGAAATATATTTCTTTCTTTTTAAAAAAAATCCTCAACTGAGGACATGCTTTTATTAATTTTAGAAGGAAAGGAAGGGAGAGGGAAAGAGAGTGAAACATCAGTGTGTGAGTGAACATCATGGATCAGTTGCCTCCTACATGTGCCGGACCAGGGATCAAATTCGAAACCTGAGTATGTGCCCTGACTGGGAATCTAACCAGAGACCTTTCAGTGTAAGGGATAATACTCCAACCAACTGAGCCACACGGGCAAGGGCAGAAATACTTTTCTTAACTTGACATATGCTGCATCTAATAATATCAAATTTTGTTATTAAGGAAAAATAGGATAGTTTTTTGGGTAGTCAGCTAGTGCTGTTTGCCAAAGTAACCCCTTTGGTTACCCATCATTCAGACACACAGTAATGTAGAAATAAGATGTGTACCAGTCCACAAAAGCCAATTGTTAAAATTTCTGAAATATTGTGTTTATGGTTAGATACAGTCATTATTAAGAATTAAATTTGCATAGACTTAGAATTAAATTAAAAGCAAAGGGAACACATACTAAAAACATATCACTTTCGCCCTAATCAGTTTGACTCAGTGGATACAGTGTCGGCCTGCGGACTCAAGGGTCCCAGGTTCGATTCTGGTCAAGGGCATGTACCTTGGTTGCGGGCACATCCCCAGTAGGGGGCGTGCAAGAGGCAGCTGATCGATGTTTCTCTCTCATCGATGTTTCTAACTCTCTATCCCTCTCCCTTCCTCTCTGTAAAAAATCAATAAAATACATTTTTTTTAAAAACTTTTCACTTTCCTGACTATTTTACTACATTATGTTATTACTGGTGCTCTTGAAGTTTGCATCTAGTATATGAATATGGTGATGACACTTTAAAATAATGATACAGCACATTTTATCTAATTCTGCCCTCAATAATATCCTGGTATTATCTTGAAATCAGCCACAGTAGGAGTATTTACACCATGGTAATGAGCAAGTACTATAAATCAGGGCTTAATTTACTGTTTCATTGATTGTATAGACTTAAGAATGATAACATGTTACTAATGCAAATTATGCTTAATAGTATTTTGTGATAATAGCCTTGCATTGTAAACAACACCAAAAATTGAGGACATTTTCTTTCAGTATTTGAAAACTTCCAGTATTTGAAAGTTGCTCACATTACCGATGAACAAGTGGAATTCTGATAACCATCTTTATTACTTGAATTTCATTTTACTCAGTAACATAAACATATCAACCAGCTTTCATGTCTACATGTTGGAATTACACTAATTTGCCAACAGCTTTGTCCAAAAAAAAAAAAAAAGCATTCTGTGAGAATCAATTGGTTATAAGAAATTTACAATAAAGAGTATTACATATTATTTGTAAATTACATGCTACACATCCTTTCTATCAATAGCAAGGACTGTCTATCTTGCCATGGGATAACTTCCTTGGTTGGCCATTCCAGCTGAGCCTGGATATTCTCTCTGGGATGATCTCCAGTCCTGGAGTTCTTCACTCCGATGTGGTTTGGTAACTCGACCCTCCCTGGGATTGCAGTACTCTCAAAGCCAGCTTCCTATTGGTATAGTTTTAGGGACCAGGGACTGGTATTAAGGGTTTATTAGCCATAGGCTATTTTAGGCATGTTTTAGAGGAATAAAAGTACTTTGGAAATACAGTTCTTGGTAAACTATAGTTTTGCTCTATTTGCTTCTGGTAAAGTCCAAGTTTAAGAAATAACAGCCAAAGGTCTTGTCTAGATATAGATTTTAAGCCTGAGGCATCTTCTCCTTCAATTACAGGTCTCTCTGCTCTGTTTATCTCCCTGCCCTGGGCTCAATGGCTGTTGCCTTAAGACTGTCCACAGGCTCAGACAGGAAGGAAAAGTCCTTGATCCCATCATGCCAGAAGGCTTTGTGACTCTTTCCAAGGGAGCACCAGTATTTAGGCTGTTGCTTGTTCATTGCTATTAACAACTGCTTCAAGGTTGAAGAACAGAACTAGTTGTCCTCAGGACTATATTACCTTCACCCTAACTTGTAGACCACAGGTGAGGAAAGATTCCCTGGAAAAATGGTGATTCCTTCCTTCTCAGCTTGCAACCTGAGTAGCTCTAGTCTGATGTCATCTCTTTAGTAGGATTTTGCTGAAAGTGGTAGAGGTTATCATATGACAATATATAAAGTGTTTGCTACAATTTATCCTAGTCCTACAGCCTCAGCCCATTGCTTGCATTCCAAGTAATGCAGGCAACTATGGCCTCAAATATTCTGCTGGTATATAACAAAGATCACAAATTTTCCAGTTCAAAAGAATCCCAGTCCTTATTGCCAAGGTACCATTTCTACCAGCAAATCAGTTCTACACTTTAGGATTGCTTAAAGCAGTGGTTCTCAACCTTCCTAATGCCGGGACCCTTTAATACAGTTCCTCGTGTTGTGGTGACCCCCAACCATAAAATTATTTTCGTTGCTATTTCATAACTGTAATTTTGCTACTGTTATGAATCGTAATGTAAATATCTGATATGCAGGATGTATTTTCATTGTTACAAATTGAACAGAATTAAAGCATAGTGATTAATCACAAAAACAATATGTAAATATACATGTGTTTTCCGATGGTCTTAGGCGACCCCTGTGAAAGGGTCGTTCGACCTCCAAAGGGGTCGCGACCCACAGGTTGAGAACCGCTGGCTTAAAGCATCCTACATTTAGATACCAAATTCTGTTATAAGAAGTTATGTATCCAGCTTTGAATCATAGAAAATTAAAAACCAGTAGCAAAAACATATTAATAATTTTGTTTTTCCCATGAAAAGCCTGGATAGAGTAATACAGGGCTGGTATGACAGCTCTACAACTGTACCAGTGGACTTCAGTGTTTTATCCACTATCCAGAGGATTAGAGGCAGAGGACAGAGGCTGCATACAGTATTGATCTAGTCCCCGCTTAAAGGAGCTTTACTAAAAGCCGTATGTGTAAAATAATAGTAATAATAATACGCAATAATAGTAATTTATGGTAAAATGGATAAAGATATCACCACAAATGAAAATCTGACAAAGCCACACAGACATTTTAAGTTCTATTTTTTCCTACAACTATAATTATATTTTAATTAAAACGAATAATTTATAAAGAAACTCTCTGGGTCAGTTGTTAAGGGCAACAATAATGTCAAATTTTGGACATTGGTAACCACAGTAAAACTTCATAAGGATTATAAAAATGATAATCTATTGATGATTGGATAAAAGACCCCCCTCAACTTGACAGTTCTGTAGCAATCTCTGCATTTTATAAATTCAAAAGGACTTCCCAGCGGGATCCAGTAATTTCATTTTCTCTAAAACAGCGGTTTTCAACCTGTGGGTCGCAACCCCTTTGGCGGTCGAACGACCTTCACTGGGGTCGCCTAAGACCATCCTGCATATCAGATATTTACATTACGATTCATAACAGTAGCAACATTACAGTTATGAAGTAGCAACAAAAATAATTTTATAGTAGGGTCACAACATGAGGAACTGTACTTAAAGGGCCAGAAAGTTGAGAACCACTGCTCTAAAATATTAGTGTAATAACATAGAAGAGAAAAAGAACCCAAGAGAAGTTCTCTTGCTATTAGCAATAACATATATAAAACTCTTCTTAGAAAAGGACCATTAATCCTCTAATTGGAAAGGGTCCTACAAACTCGTTTATGCCATCTTGGACAGACAAATGAGCATTCTAACCTTAAAAATATATCCAAAGAAGATTTAAATTCTTTTGTTGGATTAATAATTATGGATACTACCTTAGAGCTATGTTAAAAAGCATTGATGATTCTGGTTTTTTCAAGAGGTATTTATTGAGCATGTATGTGCTTATAACACTGTAGAATAATCAAAGCAATGTGAGATACTGTCTTTGGCAGCAAAGACAATGTAATCTAATCTATATATATAAAAGTCCAGTGACCATATGGCAGAACGACCAGAACGACTGGTGGCTACGACACGCACTGCAGCAGCCAACCAGCCTGATCCGGCCCGAATTGCCCACCTTCCCATTAGCTCGGTCCCCAACACCCTGATCAGGGGCAGGGCCAGCCAACCAACCACCTTGGCTGGCAGAAATTTGGGGTCTGGGGACCTTGGAGGTGCTCAGTCTTGGGCAACTGTGCAGGCAAAGCCCTCCTTTGGTGGAAGTGGACCTGGGATCAGGGATGGGATGGGGAGGCTTACCTGGTGGCCATCGCCGTCCCTGCAGGCTGTGCACAGCAGCTAGGCGTCTGGCCCCAGTCAGAACAGCAGCAGGAATTTGGGGCGGCAGGGCACAAGGGACAGCAGCGCCCAGGAGCCAGGAGGCATGAGGCCCGACCTAGGTGCTTACCCTGCCTGCTGGGCCCAGCAGCACCAGCAGGTGGGTCATGGTGCTCATTGAGGCACTGGGGTTGCACAGCCAACCAGGGAACCGAGCGGGGAGGGCGGGCCCCACACCAGCCAGAGCATTGGAGCTTGAAAACCTTGAAGAGTGGGCGGGGCTGCAGACCCACACCTTTCAGCCTTAGCCTTGGAATTCTTTGGGCAACCAGTGTACTGGCTACCATCGTGTCAGCCCCACTTCAAGAGAGAGGACGTGGTGGAAAGTGGCAAGGCCATAGGAGGGGTAGGAAATGTGGCCATCTTTGGGAAACACAGCTGCCACGGTATTCAATAACTATGAACAGATAATAATCTTTGGTCTCCGATCTACAGAAGAGGAAGCTGAGACTCAAAGAAGGGAACCTTTCGCAACACCTCACCCACTTCTCATACCTGACGCTGTGTAGCATTGTTTTCGTTTACAGTAGAGGATCCAAAATGTTTTTAGATCTTTGCTATTTTAGGCAGGAATTGGTGCTTGGGAAATCATTGGAAAGCTGGAGGAGTGGATATTAGGCTGGGCCCCCAGGAAAGACTCCCTGGCCAGCAGGAAGAGCTGCCCTATCAGCCACAACTGAATTCTAGGACAATGTGGCACAGCTGTGATCTGGGGATTGGGAAACTGCTGCCCCTGCAAGTGCCGTCCAGCTCCCACAAAACAGGTCACTGGGCACTGCCTCTGCCACAACTGCCTGTGCACTGCCGGGAGCCGGTCCATCCTTGCTGTTTCAAGGGACCTGGCATATATGGCATACGGTTCTTAATATGTTTGCTCACCTTCTTGGGGCTGTGTTTTAACCAAGGTCACCTCTCCGAGAAAGGTTGAATCCCCAGGTAGGGATTTTCCCCTGAAGTTAGGGAGGGAATAAAACCCCTCAACTAAGTGCCAGGCGGGTAATTAATCCCTTTAACTACGAACAATCATGCTTAAACTACATAATCTTTTCCCCCTGGAATGGAGATAAGAAACGCCCTAACCTTTGTAATAGAAATTGACAGGATTAAAATCAACTGGTATAAATACGGATGTAACAAGACAATAAACAGCAGAGCCTCTCTGGAGATCAAGACCAGAACTTGGCTAGAGATCCTGGCTAGGTTGCTGATCAACTGAACGCTGTCTCCATGTCATTCCTTCTTCGCCGACTCCGTCCACACCTTTGGGGACCCCTGGACCCGCTGGGGTTGGACCCCGGCATCTGGCGCCCGAACAGGGACCCCTAGGATTCCCTTAGGTAAGCCGCCCCATTGAGAACCTCCACACTCGGGACGGATCAGACTCCACCGTAGGAAGAAGGTGGATAGTCTTCGCCGACTCCGTCCACACCTTTGGGAACCCCTGGAACAGGATTCCCCTAGGTAAGCCCCCCTCCCCCATTGAGAATCCCCACACTCGGGACGGATCAGACTCCACCGTAGGAAGAGGGTGGATAGTCTTCGCCGAATCCGTCCACACCTTTGGGAACCCCTGGAACAGGATTCCCTTAGGTAAGCCCCCCCCATTGAGAACCCCACACTCTGGACGGATAGGACTCCACCAGGGTGCTACAGACCCCCCTATAGAGGATAAGTAGGGTAAGAAGGTGGATAGTACAGAACTTAGATTGAGAAGATGTGCCATACTGAGTCCAAAGAAAGAAGACTCTGTATTGATCTTTAGATTAAGAAGATGTGCCATACTGAGTCTAAAGAAAAAAGACTCCGTATTGATCTTTTAACATATATGCTTGTTAGCAGAGGAATTAAGGTTACTCCCAGTCAGACAGAACATTTTATACAAGAAATACGTCCATGCTTTTCTGAGGAAGGAAAGGTGCCAGAAAGGTAAATGTAGAGGCATGGGAGAAGGTAGGCCCAAGGAGCCTTATCCTTAACCCCACTGCAGCCTTTCCACCCTGGGAAAGTGCAGGATTGGCAAGCTCTCCCTGGGGTGATAGATCAGGACTCAGGTAATAGCGGAAAGCGCCAATCCTACTCTTAAAATGGATATAAGAGAGCATTTGAGGTTTTTCTTTTTAATGCTTGCTTTTAAAAAATAAAAAAGGGGGAATTTGCCGGGAGCCGGTCCATCCTTGCTGTTTCAAGGGACCTGGCATATATGGCATACGGTTCTTAATATGTTTGCTCACCTTCTTGGGGCTGTGTTTTAACCAAGGTCACCTCTCCGAGAAAGGTTGAATCCCCAGGTAGGGATTTTCCCCTGAAGTTAGGGAGGGAATAAAACCCCTCAACTAAGTGCCAGGCGGGTAATTAATCCCTTTAACTACGAACAATCATGCTTAAACTACATAATCTTTTCCCCCTGGAATGGAGATAAGAAACGCCCTAACCTTTGTAATAGAGATTGATAGGATTAAATCAACTGGTATAAATACAGTTGTAACAAGACAGAGACACACAGAATTTAGAACACAGAACTCAGGAGACAGAATTCAGAAGACAGAATCTACACGGAGCCTAGAGACAGAAGAACTTCGCTGGCGAGAGCATGCCAGAGGATCCTGGACCGGGACTGGCCTCGGAGCCTAGAGACAGAGCCTAGCGGGAGAACATGGCAAGGGATCCTGGACTGAACCTGACTACAGAGATTGGCAGGAGAACCTGACTGGAACCTGGACACTGAACCTGACTGGAGAGCCTGGACAGAACCTGGCTGGAGAACCTAGCGAGGGAACATGGCTACAGAACCTCGCTGGAGATCCGAAGCAGAACCTCTCTGGAGATCCGGGCTAGAGATCCTGGCTAGGTTGCTGATCAACTGAACGCTGTCTCCATGTCATTCCTTCTTCGCCGACTCCGTCCACACCTTTGGGGACCCCTGGACCCGCTGGGGTTGGACCCCGGCAGTGCACAGTCTGGGTTCCGCTGCAGAAAACCTCACATCTCTGCAAACATCACCGGCAGCAAACAGCCCAAACTGCGGGAAGATGCCTCTGCCCCACTTCTGCCTTCAAAATATCGTGCAAGCGCATCCAACCGGCAGAAACAAATTCATATCCAGAAACCTAGCTGCAAAGGAATTTGGGAAATTTCGACTTTTGTCTAGGAGTGAGATCTTGACACTGTACCTCATGTGCCTGGTATTGATAAAAATGGGGCCTGGCTAGTGGGGCTCAGTGGTTGAGCATCGAACTATGAACCAGGAAGTCACGATTTGATTCCCAGTCAGGTTTTGGGCTCGATCCTCAGTAGGGGGGTGCAGGAGGCAGCTGATCAATGATTCTTTCTCATCATTGATGTTTCTATCCATTTCTCCCTCTCCCTTCCTCTGAAATCAATAAATATTTCTTTAAAAAATGGGGTCATGTTGTATATATGTGTTATAACGAGTTTTTCACTTCATAGTTCACTAATGTCTTTCCTGTTAAAACCATATGTATAGAACATTATTTATCATTTATTTTAATTAATCTCAGAGAGAAGAAGGGAGAGAGAGAGAAACATTGATGTGAGAGAGAAACATTGTTCCGTTGTTTCCCATACTCACTGGACTGGGTATTGAATCTGCATCGTGGGCATGTGCCCTGACTGGCAATTGATCCACCACTTTCTGGTATATGGGACGATGCTATGCTGGTACCCTGACCCCAAATTCCAACCTCCAGAACTGTGAGAAAAATACATTTCTGTTTAAGCAACACAAATTTATAATATCTTGTTTTGGCTGTCTGAGCTGACTGATGTTTATTTATAAAAGCCTAAGCCACCAAACAACCGGTCAAATGGTCACCATGACGCACACTGACCAGCAGGGGGCAGATGCTCAATGCAGGAGCTACCCTCTGGTGGTCAGTGTGCTCCCACAGCCAACCTCCTGCAGTCCCTTCCCCGTGGCTGGCGGCCAACCTCCCATGGTCCCTCCCCCAAGTCTGCCGGCCTCGATCAGGGCCAATTGGGGCCAGCCAGGAGGAGGGACCACGGAGGTTGGCCAGCCGTGGGAGGTTGGCTATGTGAGCACACTGACCACCCAGCCAAGCCAGCCTGGGGGAGGGACCCCACCCATGCATGAATTCATGCACTGGGCCTCTAGTTTAAGAGATAAAAACATGGTGATGGAGGAATTTTCCATGGTGTTAAGTGGGTGAAAAGAGATGCCTGGAGGAGGGAGACTGTGTTGGGCTTTTATAATCATCATTTGGAGAATGAATCCCAGGATAGAGAGCATTCCCATACATAGTTATTTTATCAAATTCTCCCTGTTCTTCATTCCTGACACTTCTCTCACCCCTGCCTCCACTCTATCTTCTTTGATTTTGCCCCCACTTCTCCAGTCGAACACCAGTTTTCAGAAATTTATACTCAACATTGTGAGACAATGATCTTTAAAATACAGACATAATGGCTTTTCCCAGGGCTGAGATTAGGGTGAGGTGAGTAAAGCACCCACCTTGGGTGCAAAATTTAAGAGCCTCCAGAAAATTCAGTAATCAAAATAACTAACATTCTAATGAGGAAGTTTTGCAAAGTGAAAATCAATCCATGATGAACAATCCATGATGAACAAAATGTCAAAATTTTAAATAAAAACAGCATCTGACAGTGCCATGCTAAGTCATATTGGAGTCTGAGACAAAAGTAAAAATGTGTGCCCCTAGATACATGTATTTATGTATGTTTTAAAGGGTTGGTTTTTTTTTAGAACATTAAGAAAGCTTAAAAATATTGAAAAGTTGTAAAGTAGGTATATTAAAACTCACATTATTATTTTAAGTTTAAATATCTTAATTTATCAACAACAAACCTATAACAATTAAAGCATAATATGCACATTGACCAAACGGCCAAACAGCAGAATAACCATCTGGATGACCTTCTGAATGAAGCCAGGGCTGCAAGGGTGGCCTACTCTTGCACACATTTCATGCATCGGGCCTCTAGTTTATTATAATTTTATGGTCCTTGCTTTGATGAATAAAAACTTAACAATTCAGTATTTTTTATATCTATTTCTTGCCTTAATGTCTTTGTTCATATTACTACTTCTGCCTGGAATATCCTTGCCCAAATGTATGCCTAGTAAATGGTTATACATTTTCCAAAAATAAGCTTTCCATGAACCACGCTCTCCTACCTGCTATCCTCAGGCAGAATTGACCACTCTTCCTTTGTGCTTTTCACTGTAACCTGTATTTACCTCAATCAAAGCACCAGTAGCACTTCAGGCATATGTATTTTATTTTTGTCTTCCACTAGAATAGGGGACCTATGCTAGTTGCCTGCCTAGGGTCTTATTCATCATTGAATCCACAGTGACTTACAGTGTCTATGACTCTATAGGAATTTAATATTTGTTGAGTGACTGAATTAATGAACAAACAAGGGTGAAAATGTGTTGTGTGTTCAAAATAATAAGTAGAAAAGCTTTGTTGGAAGTTAGAAGATAAAGCCAACATTTATGTTTAAATAGCCAACATACATAGTATATTACTACAAAACATCCAAGTCATTCAATTTAATTGATTGATTAGTTGTTTAATTGAATTATACTTAATTGTGTGGTGCACTACCATTTTAACAAGCCTAATCTCTTTGCCCTCTTTTGAAACAGGGGAGAACTTCAGGCAGTGAGATGAAATAAAAGTCTATTGAAATGGTTTGTGTCTGATATGATAGAGACCTGTAAAAAGGTGGTGGAAGAAAAAAGGAAAGTATAGTCTGGATGGGAAAGTTATAAAGAAGTATTCCATTGTATTTGATAACTAAAAGGTGGGATGCCATATGAATAATTTATATCCCACTGCAGTCTTTCTGAGATTTTACATAGCTAAGTCTTAAAACATCATTCAGAGCGAAGGTCTTTGTTTATACCCAGTTCCATTTTATCCATTAAGCAATAAGGTGCCATGTCTAGGGTCCATGAGTTTTTCAAGGTCCTATAAAAATGTTTTAGACATTACAAAAAAAATCATTGATTTCAAGTCAAGTAAAGAAAATTGTAATATTAAAATGAGCAAAAGTTTATTTAAATCTACAAAAAATGTTTGAAACTTAAAAAATATTTTATTGGGCTCTGGTTGGTCAGAGTGCCATCTCAATACACCAATGTTATAGATTAGATCTCTGTTCAGGGTACATACAAAAAGCAACCAATGAATGCATATATAAGTGGAATAATAAATGTTTCTTTCTCTCTCTCTCTTTCTCTTTCTCCTCTTCCCTTTTCTCTCTTTCTAAAAATCAATAATAATATTTTTTATTGGTTCCACAAAATGCAAAGAAGATAGCATCATTGAACTTAACTAGTGTTTAATTAAATGTCTCTAAATTGTGGCTTAGGTCAAGTACTTGGCAATTCAACTCAGCTCTTCTGCATATATTACATTTAACGTGGAATGTGAGTGCATTTTAATATACGTAATGAAAGGTAGGTCGCCTCCAAAAGTAGGAGGTCATAGAGCCTGTGAACATTGAAAACAACTTGGTCTCCTTATTCAATTATGATTCACAGCATGTTGACCATTATCTCTGTACTTCACAGGTGAATTCTGAGTGCTAAGTCAATGTCTATAGAAAATGGCTATAATTACAATGGTTTCTTAGCATCTGAAACTGAACCCTTAATGAGAACTTGACATGAAATACCATATTCTTAATCTATTTTTTTCAGTTAATACTGTGTTAATTTTATTAAAAGTTTTAAAAACATATTTCAATTAAAACAGGTGTTTCCCTAACTGGTTTGGCTCAGTGGATAGAGCGTGGACCTATGGACTGAAGGGTCCCAGGTTCGATTCCAGTCAAGGGCATGTACCTGGGTTGTGGGCACATCCCTAGCAGGGGGTGTGCAGGAGGCAGCTGATTGATGTTTCTCTCTCATCGATGTTTCTAACTCTCTGTCCCTCTCCCTTCCTCTCTGTAGGGAGTCAATAAAATATATTTTTTAAAAAGTGCTATTAATGGAGTATCAAGTCAGTAATTTGGAGATGATGAGGTGATTTTATCTACATATGCTTATAAACAATACTCTTTGCTTTTACCCCAATGAGAATGGGGAAGCTGGTTTTGGATGTAATGGATAGCCAGTACACTTAAGTTGAATTTAGTCACTGAATAACAGAATGGTTCATAGGGTCAATAACTAAAAACATTAGCTGGTTCTTTAAATTACATAAATTGCTACACCTGTGCCATTTTTAGAAACTTGTTTTTAAGGACTCCATGTAACCATGTAACGAATTAATTTACAGAGCACTGATTTTGTCCAAACATAGTTGATTTCTCTCTCTGGCAGTGGCATGCATAGATGATAGGGTAGTATTGTGAGCATCAGCCTCTAATTGGTAAAGGCCTGTGTCCTACCTGCGATAGCTTAGCAGGTGTGATTGTTGCACTGGTAGATGCTAAAGATGACCTGTGTTATAATTCTATTAGTGTGGACCAATGTCTGCAGTAACTAAAGGCACATCTGGAACTGACTACTCAGACACCATTTTCCAGATGCGTAAACTATCTCTCAGCAACTTTACCTGGCTGACTAGGAAAATGGAAGTTTAATTCATATGAAAGGGAGTGGTCTTTGCTGATTTTCCTTCCATGGAGTGGATTCAAGGGGGTTTAACTCAGGAAATAACATAATTTGGAATTTGAATAATTTAATTCTGGTTTTCTCTACTGAGTCAATTGAACCAAGTTATTCGTAGACAATAAATCACTGGAAATACTCATTTGCTTGGCTTACTTTGTGCTGCCCCCACAAAAAGCTTACATTTTCCTAAAATTCCTGCAGTGATTGTTTGACAGAGACTATTTCCCCAACCCCTGAGTGTTACAAGACATATGCTTTTTTTAATTTTATCTTTCTTGTACAGATTAAACAGCCAGGGCGGGAGATTTTCCCAGGGTCACATGGTGCTTGAGTGCTAACGTTTTCACTACATGTTACATTTTGAGTCACTGGTCAAAGGATTTTTTCCACCTGGGTCTCCATACACCGATGGCTCTTTCTTAATTCAAATTCTGAAAAGGCCGAGTAGAACTGTTAATGCTCACGTTCAACAAAAACATCTGTTCTAGGCAGTTGCTGACTGACTAGTAATATTCATCTCTGCCATATCAAAATTGAACCTGGGAGAATTTCCACATTTGCCAATAAACTATTAAAGTTTCCATATTGAGTGTTTTCCAGAGAAAAGAAATAGCTCACATATCTCTTCTGAATGCCTATGAAGAAAATTGCCCCCAAAAGGTAAACTGTAACTTCTTGTGGGCAGGAAAGAGGATTTCACAAAAAGTGGAATCACTCTTGCTTTAGCTAAGAAGTTAACTCCTTTCCCACCTCCAAATTTGGCAGCAATGTACGCAAATCCTATATGATAAAAGCCTAATATGCAAATTGACTGAACAGTGGAACAACCGGTCGCTATGATGTGCACTGACCACCAGGGGTCAGACGCTCAACACAGGAGCTGCCCCCAGCCTGCAGGCCCCAGGCCAGCCAAGGCAGGTGCCACTGTCCCCCGCCCCATCGCCCTGCCTGTGACCCCAAAGAGGGAGGCAACCTGCGGCAGTGGCGGGGCAATGGGGGAGGGGGCGGCGAATGGGTGGCGCCAGGTCAGCCAAGGCAGGTGCCAACCCCAGTTGCCCCATGGGTTGCCCCATAGATTGGCCCTGATTGCCAGCCGGGCCTAGGGACCCTACCCTGCAAGAATTTTGTGCATTGGGCCTCTAGTATCCACATACTCTGCCTCCCTCATTACAATGGGTGAACTGAACATCCAAGTTCAGCCATTACACTTGTGCACAGAATCTTATCCTTGTTCTCCTGCTCTTCCTTTCCCCTTGCATTACCAAAATTGTCCTCTCTCCTAACCCTTTACATTAACATACATAGAGGCTACAATATCTCCTATTAAAACTCCCACCCTTTCCTCAATTTCATATTCTCTCTAGCCATGTTCCATTTTTTGCTACCTTCTTTATTGTGAAATTTCTCCAAAGGGTTGCGTAAAGTTCCTGTTTTCATTTCTTCACCTTTTATCTCTCCTTAGCCCACACCAATCAGATTGCCATCAATACAATTCTGCTGAAACCCATCTTACGGAGGTCACCAGTGTTAGGGTGACCATATGTTCTTGTTTGCCCAGGACAGTCCCAGTTTACACTAATATTTTGGCAGAATTATTGATAACTTCCATTTCACTTTTTTAAAAATCATGGTTTGGACTATAAGTTACATGGGCTATAAATCATCATACCAATGACCTCCATCTTGTACATTTTATTGGTTACTTCTCTGTACTATTTTTCTCAACATTCTGTCTGTGCTCTTCATTGACCTCTGAGTGTTGGCACATTGCCAGGCTTTCACATCTCCTCATTTCTCCTCTCCTCTCTACCCATATTCTCTCCATAAGTCATCTCATCCACTCCCATAGCTTTGAATACTATCTGTCTTTGAATGGTTCACAGATTTATACCTCCATCTCTGGCATCTTCCCTGAACTCTAAACTCACATTCATTGCCCAGTTGGTAGTTGCACTTGCTTGTCTAATGGGCATCTCGAATTTGGCATATCTAATATAGAACTTTCAGTTCCCTTCCATCCTTTACCCATTACTCCCTTGGGGCTTTTACTCTCAATAAATCACATCACCATTATCTCAGTTACAGAAGTAAAAAAAACAAACTATGCTTCATCTCTTATTACTCTATTTTCTTCACAACCCATAGCCAATCTTCAGAAAGTTTTATTGACTATATCAAAACCTATCATCAACTTTACTGCTTTCCATCTCTCTTACCATATGTATCATCCAGTCAGGCTGTGTTTTTGCCAGCACCACCCATGGACTTCCTTCTTCTATTCTTGCTTTTCTATCACATATCAGGTTATGTTACTCTTCCAATCAAACATTCCATCGACTTTCTATAGGATAATAAGAATAAAATCTAGAGTTCTGTCCATTATTTCAAAAACTCTGGTTGCCTCCATTTCTTTGAACTTATAGATTAGGATTCTCTTCCTTGTTTTCTCTGCTTTGTGTAGTCAATGGCCTTTGTGCGGTAGAATAAACAAGCCAAGTGTCTTCCTGCTTCAGGAATTTTGACCTAAAAGGTTCCTCCACCTGGGGAGTTCTTCCTCTGTGCCTCCTAATGGCTTTGCTTCCTCACTTCATTCAGGTTTGAAACCCTCCTTAATGTAGCATACCCATCACTCTCCATCTCTTTACACTGCTTCATTTTTCTTTCTATCGCTTATCACTACTGAAAATTGTACTGCCTTTGTGTATGTTTATTTATATACATAAATATCTTCAAATTCAGTAAATTTGTCTTATGCTCTATGTAAATAGCAATATAATTAAGAAACTTAATATGAGAATGTTTATAACATTTACAGTGGTAAAAAAAATTGGAATAACAAATGTTATATGTTTAAGAGTGGTCAGGTAAAATGCATGAGTATGCAAAATTTAGTAATTAAAAAAACTATATAAGAAGAGAATGCATATAAAGTAGAGTAAAAACCATCTTTTAAATTATCATTTGATGCAACCATTAACATTTTATCTTTCTTTGCAATATTTTCATCACATATACACAGATACACACATAATGTATCATACTAAGTAGTTTTAGCTTAAATATTTTTCACATTATGAGCATTTTTCTATATTATTAGACATTAAAGTATGTTTTTTATGATAGCATACATAAGAATTTGTCATCGAGTATTTTACCTGACCACTCTTAAACATATAACATTGGTTATCCCAATTTTTGAAGATATTAATATTTGAAAGGCTGAGGTCAAATGACTAGTTATTAACTTATTTTGGAGGAGAATCCCATGGAAATACTTCCTTTTTAAAAAACTGATTTGAGAAAGAGAGGAAGAGAAAGAGGGAGACACACACACACACACACACACACACACACACACAGAGACAAGCAGACCGAGAGAAGTGATTTATTTTTCCACTTAGTTATACATTCACTGGTTGATTCTTCATGTGCCCTGACTGGGGATAGTACCTGAAACTTTGGCATATAGGGACAACACCAACCAACCGAGTTACCCTGCCAGGGCCTGGAGACACTTCCTTTCTAGTTTTGAATTACTGTCCCAGCTGAAATGCTAGCTAAAGAGCGACTAGTGGGTCTGCTCTAAATTAGTTCTATGGACTATTAAGAATGAGTTCCTAAGAATGTGTAATTTAAAAATGTGATTTAAGTAAAAATATAATTCCACAGAATAGGAAATTGTAAGAATTTTCATCTTCAAATGTGATCACAATAATGAAATGATACAATTAAAAATTCTTACTCAAAATCCAAAAACCCAGGTACCTGTTACTCATCAGGTGCTTGAGGAATTAATTTAAAAAAAACCTTAACACAAATTATGACATATCTATTCCTACCTTCCCATCTCTGAAAATATCCAGAATTCACTTTAACAGTTATGCAAAAATGCAAACCCCCATACAGATAAAAGATCAAGGGAGGGAATGGAAGATGAAGCAGCAGATGAGATAATAGACAAGATAATTACAAAGCTTTAAAAGCCTTGGATTTATTTTTAAGATGTAAGAGCTCTATATAGGAAAGCCCATAACTAACTTTATGTGAATCTTGAATGAATTGTTCTGAAACATGTGAATAGTAATGAAATGAAGAAAAGCAAAGTTTGCTTTGTTTTCTGTGCCAGGTCTATCCTGGCTGGCCCTATAGCTAAAGGGGCCCAGTAATGTTCTGTCCTTTGTACACAGAGTTAATGCCACTTACCTCAGGGCTTGGGGTTTTGTAGGATGAACTATTTATTTCTCCCTCTGGGATTTTCCATCATGGCCAACAAAATAAAATTGCTGTCTTTTCAGAAAAATTAGGACACTTCTGCTTCTTTCTGCCCCTCACACTACTCCATAAGAAAAGAAAAGTAACTTATCGCAGTGATGAGGTGGAGAACAGACTAATACTTTTATTTTAGAGCTGGCTTGTTCTCAGACATGACTTGCTCTTTTCTTTGGAATCACCCATTGGCAACAAATAGCATTCTATCCATTGCTGTGCTCTGTCCTACAGTTGGAAGCCTGTATTTGCTCTGCCAAGGTTGGGTGGGTAGCCCATGGTCTAGATGCAAAGACTACCAAATGTTTTGATCTCTGTCTGACTAATTGTTTAATTTTTTAGGTGGTTCCAAATTCAGAGAGGGAATAGGGTTTGAATGCTACTTACTTCACAGAACCCCAAAAAGCTGCATGTCCTTGAGTGGTCTTAAATTTATAATGACCTGTCCACATTATTTCAGGATGGATTACTATATAAGCAACAATATAAGGATAAATATTGTCAATATCAGCAATCACACAAAAGTTTGAGCTTTAGGCCACAGAACATATTCTATCTAGTTGGCACATTTTAATTGGCATAATTTACATATATTAATTATGTGAAGTGGGGTTATAGAAAACAAAATCTCAGCATTCTTGGGAAGAATGGATTATCAATGATTTTAGGATCTTGGCTTTTGGACAACAGAATGTGTAGACATTTATTTTGCAATATCATTTATAAGGAATTTTAAAATGGCTTCATTTGGTATCCAAATCTATGGGTGGCAATGTTATGCTCAAAATGCAACACATCTTTTTCCAGCAGAAGACTAATTTAGAGCCACAGTCATTAACTCTGTGAAGATGTTATTTCCTTAAGTGTAAGTAACATAACCTTTCTTTAAAGCTAAATAGAGTGGCCCTGACCAGATAGCTCAGTTGGTTAGAGCATCATCTCGATATAACATTGGTTCTCAACCTTCCTAATGCCACGACCCTTTAATATAGTTCCTCATGTTGTGGTGACCCCCAACCATAAAATTAATTTCGTTGCTACTTCATAACTGTAATTTTGCTACTGTTATGAATCATAATGTAAATATCTGATGTATTTTCATTGTTACAAATTGAACATAATTAAAGCATAGTGATTAATCACAAAAACAATATGTAATTATATATGTGTTTTCCAATGGTCTTAGGCGACCCCTGTGAAAGGGTCGTTCGACCCCCAAAGGGTCGCGACCCACAGGTTGAGAACCTCTGTGATATGACAAGGTTGCAGGTTTGATCCCCAGTCAGGGCACATACAAGACTCAACCAATGAATTCATAGATAAGGGAAACAGCAAATCGATGTTTCTCTCCTTTCTGATCTCGCTTAAATCAGTCAATCAATCAAATATAAATAGAGTATTTTATGTTATTACTGGTCCTCCAAGAAGCAGATGCCAAGACCATTAAATAGGCAAATGTTTTCTTAGGGGGAAAAAATAGAGGGAGATGGAAAAAGTCTTCAGACCTGGTGCAAATCTGACAGTGAGCCAAGGAGAGAAAAAGGAAAGGCTGAACAGAAGCAACTTGGGCAGCAAGGCTGTCAGGGAAGGCCTGGAGCTGTCAGATTCCTAGGTCTCCCAGCAATGCACCTGCCTTTGTATCCCTTCCCAGTCAGCCAATGAGTGATTGCAGCGATTGGAAGTGGCCTGGGCACCATAAAAAATGTGGCAATGGATTTCAGAGTGTTCCAGCTAGTCAATTTGCTTCCATAGTTGGGAATATGCATGGCTGATGATGATGGCCATCAGACCCAGGGTTTGGCAATCAAGAAGAATAAAACTAGACTGTTTTCAAAATTGTGTTCCCACGGTAATTTGCTAAGATTATTCCACCGGTAGAATGATGTTTTCACTTACCTAGGGAAGAGCTGATTAAGAAATTCATTGTTTTTAGTATGTCTTGGACATACTGAGAAACATTCAGGGGAAACAATTTGCTAAAATGATAAAGACAAGCTCAAGAGGTATTCAGAATTTGGCAAGAATCATTCATTTGTGCCTCTCTCCTTCAGCGTAAGGTACTACATATAAGTATTCCATACTGTTCTTTCATCAAGGAATGTGCTCACTCCAAATTCTAGGTCCTGGTTACCTGCTGAATATCTAAATTCCCAATGTGTGGTGTGCATGTATGTGAGATGTGTGGTGTTGAGTTGAGGAGAGAGGCAGAGAGAGATCTGAGATCCTTAGAGCTAAAACACATGTCAGTAATCAGTCAATAACTAGCTGGCACATGTGGAGCTAAATTTAAACATATGTTTTTGGTTTAAAAAAACCTTGTTCTGACTGCCAAAGCAAGAGAGGATCTTAAATTTTTCTTTTAACCATCCTGAATTTATAATAGGGTAATCTTATGAAGGAAAACATAGTAAAATGCATTTATCGGAAACACATTTATGCTTGTACCAGAAGAACACCGTCATAATAATTTATCTAAGAGTTCTATGGTGAATTACGTTAGGCATTTATTTTCCAAAGTTTTTGCATATTTCACATGGGCCTGTGTACTGTAATTTTTACAGTGGAGTCCTCAACATGCTTACTATCACCATGATCTCTTTTTATCTGAGTACCTGAGAATGATGTTTCTTTGTTGTAAAGTGAGAATCTGAAATGGCTTGTAGGGTAAAATATCATTAAATCTCTTGATTTTACCATGCCATGGGATGGGGCATAAGTGTTCTCTAAAACAGGTCTACTGGCCTTGTAGTTCTCTCCACATCCTGGATCACCAACACCATCCCAGAGCAGGATATTTGGCTTTCAAAACCCTTCACCCTCATTAAATAGCTTTCTTTGAGTTGTGCTCCAGCATTATGCCCTTGACTTCAGTTGATGAAAGTTTTTAAAAAGTGGCTAGGTTAAACTTGCTATCTCACATTGTAGGGACATTGTTGAGGCTATTGTTCATCATATTAAAATATCCCCTCCTCTGTCTCAATTCTTGGAAAGACTGTTTTTCCAATGCACCTGATAAATGTTGCCCTCACAGGTTGAGTGTTGATTCTGATCATGCTTTGCTTTGGCCACTAAGAAGCTCAGAGGCAAATTCACAAAGGTTTTAACCATTATTTAGACCTCATACTTGCACCTGTGGGTGCCCTAAATTGACTCCAGTTCACTCTACAGAGTTCTTTCTTCTCTACAGATATAGCTCATTTTATTGTTCTTTGCTTTAATATGCTTGATAGGTGGGTTGTTGTTTTTTGTTGTTTTTAATATAAATTGAAGGCAAGACACTCCACCAGCAAAAAGATTTCAACTCACTTTATTGTGATACTTTATTACTGTGGTCTGGAACTGAATCTCTGAGGTATGCCTGTACTTACCTTCTTTTTTTTTATTGAGGTATAAATGACATATAACATTGTGTTAGATTCAGCTTACAATATAATGGTTCAAAATTATTGTTACTTTCTTTTTATATTCTATTATTTTGCACGTCACAGCAATTAGCTTTTGGAAAAAGATGTGGTATAATTTAAAAGAATATTTAAACTATTTGGAGTTCTACAGTGAACTTAAAACCAAATCCAATTCATTCCAGATCCTCAAGAATCTCTTTTCTTTTTCTCATGCTCTTTAGGGCTGCACATTGTATGGTAGCTCATTCCTTAGAAGAAGGCAGTTAAGCACAGTACACATCGTCTTGTCAGGGAACACACCTCTGGCTTACTGACAAGAACGTTAGCTGGTCCTGACAGTGGATAGACTGATGCAGTCTCTGAGGACATGCTAGTGAGCATGTGTGTGTGTGTGCCTGTGTGCGAATGTAGCAGAAGTGGAGATGGTTTTGAGATTCACCAGGAGTTAAACAAAATATATGGTGACATTGTCACTAGGTTGCCTCTCCTACATCTCCCTTCATCATTCATTGGTCTTTCAAAACTCAGTCATGTTGACAAGTTCAATTCTCTCTAAAAGCACATCTCGCCCTCGCATTGCTGTTCACTAGGATACCTGAATTCTTTCTTTTCTGTGGCATATACTTTTAAAAATATATATATTTTTTATTGACTTTTTACAGAGAGGAAGGGAGAGGGATAGAGAGTTAGAAACATCGATGAGAGAGAAACATTGATCAGCTGCCTCCTGCACACTCCCTACCGGGGATGTGCCCGCAACCAAGGTACATGCCCTTTATTAGACTCGAACCTGGGACCCTTGAGTCCGCAGGCTGACGCTCTATTCACTGAGCCAAACCGGTTAGGGCGTGACATACACTTTTACTGCCGAACTCTAACCCTCTTCATTGCCCTTCCCAGTTTGGCTTTTCCCCCCTCAGTTTTCTTCTGTTCTTCACAACTTTCAACACTGAGCAAAGTACCCTCTGATGCTTGTGTCGCACAGCTTTTTCTTTCTTTTCTTTTTTTGTGTGTTTGTTTGGAGAGGCCATTACAAGTTTACAGAGATAAAAATAACAGTATAAATGATGTATTGTGCAAATCTTTTTAAAATCCTATAAAACAGCAGAAAGAAATCAATTAGAATTTCCATGGCAACTGCAAACAATTTTACATGCAAGAATGAAATAAAATAAGAAAAGTAACAAAACAAAAAAAGCATAAACTGATTGCAATACCATGAAGTGTTTATGAAGTAAACCCTACAGAGTGAAGACTCATTAAAATAGGTTTTATTAAGGTAAATGAAATACAGTTTAACTCCTCATTACAAACAAGCTAGATAATATCAAAATACACTATTATTGATAAACTCTTCACAATGTAATTTTCAGTTAAAATATTTTTGGAAAACAAGTTTAGACAGATTGGGGAAATAAATTAAAATATATAAAATGCAATTTAGATGAACATTTTCAGTGGAAGATTTCTTCTAACAATATTTAAAGCCTATATATGAAATCTAATAGAGTTAAATTAAAGAAGTGGGACTTGATAGATAACAGAAAGAACTGATGGAAGTTAGAGAAGAACACAGACTCCCAGAATGTGTGTGATCTGGGTTTCTATCCTTGCCCCCCTGAAGGTAGGATAGCAACCACCATGTCCTTGATTAGTGTTCTCAATCCTCCTGCAAATAAAAATTACCTGGGTCATCAGATCTATGTATCCCAAAATCACAATGTCTGGGACCTATCCCAAACCTATTACGTTAGAACATCTGAGGCTGTAACCTAGGCATTAGTATTTTTTAAAGCTTCCACACAATTAATTATACATGCAGCCAGCATTGAGAACCAGGGCTGAGTTTATCCCTCAACTTGCTCGCTCCCCTGACCCTCCTACCGTATTACCAGGATGTTTAGTATCTCCGTGTTGCAGTCAGAATAATGCTTCTAATCGTGGAAGCTTTGCATGTTAGGTTACATGGCAAAGGGGAATAAAGGTTTCAAATAGAATTAAGGTTGCTGATCAGCCGACCTTAAAATAGGGAAATTCTCCACGTGAGCCCAATAAATCACAAGGGTCTTTACAAGTAGAAGAGGAAGGCAGAGAAGGGGAACTAGAGAGGTGTCAGTATGGGAAGCACTCAGCCTGACCTGCTGGAGTGAGGGCGTCACCAGCTAAGGAACCTGGGCTGCCCCTAGATGCTGGAAAATGCTAGGAAAGGGATTCTCCACTGGAGCCTCCAAAAGGCTGCAGCCTGAACAACACCTGTGAGACCAAGCCCAGTGAGACCCATTGTGGACTTTGAAAGTACGGAACTGTAAGGTAATCAACCTGTGTTTTAAATCACTAAATTTGTGGCAATTGGTTATAACAGCAATAGAAAACTATTATGTCTCCATAAATCATCAAGTAAAAATTCCTGGGTCTTACATGGTTCAAAAAAGTCACTCTGAAAAAAAAAAGGGTCACTCTGACTTTTATACCTAAGGTGTTTCCCACTCTTCCTTCCACCACTGCCCTTGTGAGTTTGCTCTTTGCAGCCCACGGAAGCTTCCAGTTCCCTGTGAGATGCTGTCTCACTGTCCAGATTCCCATTCAAGCCTCTGTCATTTCTTAAGAGATACAGCTCTTTGATTTTTATTTCAGCCCAAAGTTCCCTACAGTGTTTCTTCCTCAGTTGCTTCATTAATACTCAGTTTTTCCACTGACCTCTTCCTTTTAGGAATGTACACCTTCCAGATTTACATAATTACCTTTTCTAACCTGAAACATAAGCTGCTTCCTTAATCCTCCATTTGGGGGACAAAAGACTACTCAGCTTGTGTTTCTTCATAATTGCAGGGTGCACAGGGCCTCAGTTTACCCTTTTCCCTCAAAACAGGATAACTTGCCCTGCCCCATCCTCTTGAAGTGTAGCTAATTTCAGGATCCCAAGACTCCTTCATCTCCCCCTCTTTCTAGATATGAGTTCTAAAGCTGACTTTCTGGCATGTTCGTTGTCCATGTAGGAGTAAAAAGCAGAAATTAATTCATCTATAGCAGGGCATCCTGTTATCTGGCCTCTCCCCACTGTTACCTGAGAATAATGTAGACTCAATGTGATGCGGCTAAGGCTGAACTTCCTTTGGTTTTCATAGGATCTTTTGGACACTAAAACAATGTTTTTATATGTGACTGCTTTTGATGACTTAGAGAGTTGGTATACGGAGTATCAAAAGTTAAAGAAGACATCGCCATTGAAGACATGATTCAGAAAACAATTTTGGCGTTCTCACTTTGACACAATGGCATCACATGTGTGATAGGTACTCTCACCTTTTGCTGAGTCACTGGACTGGAATCCGTTTCCATCTGTGTTACCTCCAGATCCTGTGAGGGAAAAAATTGATATTAATTGTTAATATTGATATGAAAAATTAAACCTCAAATTCCACTCCTCCTGCCAATTTGTTTCTTTCTGAAGTGAAAGCATCAGGTGTATTTATAGTTCTGCCCTAACTCAGGGACGATTGCCTTTTCAAGTATAATGATGCTGTTTTCTGGTTGTTTTTACCATGGAATGAAACATAATTGTTATGAAATTCTTGAAAGCCCACATGTGAAAATACCATGGTAGATGTGTCAATATACTACATATGGAGCAGTAATTAGTGGGGCAGTGGGAAAGAAAAGTGGGGAAGAGGGCGTGGGTGAAATGATAAAGGGAGACTGAGTGTAAGCTGGTAAAGCATAAAATGTATTTATTCCTTTCCTTTCAAGTTTCAGAGGTAAAGATTTTGTTACGGGTAGAAATGGGATTGGGGTAGGGTATGTAAATTATATCTCAATAAAGCTGTTCATTAAAAAGGGACTGGCTATCTGCCTCAGCTTTGGATCCAACATCTCCTGTAGGTTAAGCGATGTCCTAGAGTATCAAACCAATTTTAGGAAAAAGGAGCAGCATAATGGGAATAATGGAGTGTATACAATCTATTCTTTATTCCTGTCACTTCAGGCAAGTGACATGCACTGCTATTTAATTTAGTCCACTCTCTTAAAACAGGCAAAGCTTATTTAACTTCATACAGAATGTTTACCAGTGAAAGAATCAGCTTTAAATGTGGTTATTTTAAAGTCCCTAATGGGATCTACTTAGAACTAAAGGTTACAAAGGAAAGCATTTTATTTTGATTTTTTTCTTTGAAATAGAAAGGGCTAAAATACGAGCAAATGTTGTAATGCAAAGATAAATTAGAAGCCTGAGTTGTTTCTTCATGAAGCCAACAGAAAACATGGAATCCCTGTGGGGAAAATTATACCAGTAGGTTATAAGCTCCAGAGCACTCTAAATGAATAAATGATGTGCTGAGAGAATGTACATACATATACATGTTGGAAAGTTAGACATATGTTCTGTATAATAATTGCTAAATATAAAAGTCTAACAATAACAACAACAAAAAATAATTCAAAGAGAAGTGATACAAGCATTCTTTACTAGAGTTAACAGAGTAAAACCATGAGGTCTAATTTTCCTTTGTTGTTGTGGTGGTTTTAACTTTATGTTGACATAAGGGAAATACATTATAGTGATTTTGGTGGTAGCCAGACCTGAGTCAGTTCTACCATGAACCAGGTTTCTGAGACTTTTAACCTAGAGCAAGTTATTTTATTTCTCTAAATCCTGGTATTCTTATAAGTAGAGGGATGAATAAAATATACCTTGAGTGGTTATTAAGAGGAAATCTTGTATAGAAAGTACCTTTGTACATAGTTGGTGCTCATTAAATGTTAGTCTCCTCCCTTCCCTTCAATAATCCTGTATACCTAATAAAAATTGAAAATTAGCCCCAGCCAGTATGGCTCGGTTGGAGCATCATCCTGTATGCCAGAGGGTGGCAGGTTCCATTCCTGGTTGGGGTGCATGCCCAGGTTTCAGGCCTGTCCATCCAGGTTAGGGCGCATGCAGGAGGCAACACATTGATGTTTCTCTCACATCACTGTTTCTTTCTCTCTCTCTCTAAGATATATTTAAAAAAAAAGAGAAGCTTAAAAAAACCTGAAAATTAGTCATTGAGGAAAATAAGAAAGAAAAAAAAATAGAGAAAAACAAAAGAAGTTGAATGGGCAAGAAATATGAAAGATGGTGATAGTTTCCTTATTGTATTTATTGATATGGTAGATTAATCAAGATAATCATAACATGATTTTCTCAGCATTCTCTCATCTCAATATATATATTGAGACACAGATCCCAGAAATGGGAATAAGATCAAATTAAATACATTTAAAACCAACATGAGGATTCTTTTCACTCAAGAAAAGCAAATAAGTAAAACCCTGAAGCAGTAGTTTTGAAGTGTGAAACATAAAATCAATATGATGTTCTCAAACAGAATTTACAAAGATTAAGTAGAGTATAATGGAACATTTCAGAGGGCATGAAACTTTTATTTCACACAGATATACACACAATGTATATGTATGTATCAGGTCACAATAAAAATATATTTCTTACTGTGAGTTGAGTTTTTTTAAAAAATAGTTTAAAAGCCACTATTCAAAAGGGAAGAGAAATAGCTACATTCCTTTTCAATAAATTAGATTCTCTCTTGGCCTTGTTCAAAGATAGTGTCATTGCTTTTAGGGAAAGTAGACTTCTGTCTCTCTATATCCTTGTCCTTGAGTCATAGCCAAACTATTCACATGCTATTTCAGATCATAATGTACCTTTATCAATAATTCCATACATTTCATCAGGAGGGAGTTGTAAGAAACATTGTCAAGGTGAACTAAGAAAAAATGTAAAAGCAAATGATATTTTCATTTTCTTCTGATTCCTGATAGCTCTTCTGAAAGGTAGTACCAAAAAAATATTAAGTATGAGGAATACAAAATAGGCCCATTCTGCCTCTTTCTAAAGAATACTAGAAGCCCTGTGCACAAAAGTTTGTGCACTGGCGGGGGGGGGCGGGTCCCTCAGCCCAGCCTGTGCCCTCTCACAGTCTGGGACCCCTCAGGAGATAACCACCTGCTGGCTTAGGCCCGCTCCCCCAGTGGCAGATGGCAGGCCCGGATTCCTCCACTGGTGCGGGCAGTGGCTCGCGATAGCACTGCTGCCCGCCCCGAGTGCCCCACTCACCCCTCCCCGCCCCGCCCCGCCCCACCCCACACACGACAGGCCCAGATCCCACGCTGGGGAGGGCAGCCGCTCAGATCGTGCTGCCGCCCACCAAGCCCACCCTGCCCGGCACACGGCAGGCCAGGATCCTGCGCTGGGGCGGGCGGCGGCTCAGGATCACGCTGCTGCCCGCCCCGTCTGCCCCAACCCACACATGGCAGGCCAGGATCCTGCGCTGGGGCAGCCAGTGGCTGGGTATTGGGCTGCTGCCAGCCCCAGGTGGGGCAGCGCAGTGGGATCTGCCTGAAGTATGCAAATTAGTCGCCATCTTTGTTGGCAGTTAATTTGTATATCGTGCTGATTAGCCAATGGGAGGCATAGCGGAAGTATGATCAATTATCATGTTTGTCTATTACATGAGTCATAGCCAAACTATTCACATGCTAATAAAATCCTATTATTAGATAGGATTTTCCCAAATCATTAAAGCGCCATAGATTGATGAAGGTATTTAAGAATAGAGTGTCCCGACTCTCATAGCCAGTTAGCCTGGAGGTCAAATCACCCCCTGTATTGCCGACAACAATCAAGGCTTAACTACAACAAGACTGTGCACAAAGACCACTAGGGGGTGCACCAAGAAAGCATAAAAAATGCAGAGACAAAGAAACAGGACAAAACTGTCAATGGAGGATATTGAGTTCAGAACCACACTTTTCACGTCTCTTAAGAACTGTCTAGAAGCCACCGATAAATGTAGTGAGATCCTCAAGAAATCTAATGAGACCCTCGATGTTATGATAAAGAACCAACTAGAAATTAAGCATACACGGACTGAAATAACGAATACTATACAGACTCCCAACAGCAGACCAGAGGAGCGCAAGAATCAAGGCAAAGATTTGAAATGCGAAGAAGCAAAAAACACCCAACCAGAAAAGCAAAATGAAAAAAGAATCCGAAAATACGAAGATAGTGTAAGGAGCCTCTGGGACAGCTTCAAGCGTACCAACATCAGAATTATAGGGGTGCCAGAAGATGAGAGAGAGCAAGATATTGAAAACCTATTTGAAGAAATAATGACAGAAAACTTCCCCCACCTGGTGAAAGAAATAGACTTACAGGTCCAGGAACCCCAAACAAAAGGAATTCAAAAAGGACCACAACAAGACACATCATAATTAAAATGCCAAGAGCAAAAGACAAAGAGAGAATCTTAAAAGCAGCAAGAGAAAGAAACTCAGTTACCTACAAGGGAATACCCATACGACTGTCAGCTGATTTCTCAACAGAAACTTTGCAGGCCAGAAGGGAATGGCAAGAAATATTCAAAGTGATGAATACCAAGAACCTACAACCAAGATTACTTTATCCAGCAAAGCTATCATTCAGAACTGAAGGTCAGATAAAGAGCTTCACAGATAAGGAAAAGTTAAAGGAGTTCATCACCACCAAACCAGTATTATATGAAATGCTGAAAGGTATCCTTTAAGAAGAGGAAGAAGAAGAAAAAGGTAAAGAAAAAGGTAAAGATACAAATTATGAACAACAAACATGCATCTATCAACAAGTGAATCTAAGCATCAAGTGAATAAATAATCTGGTGATCATAATAGAATCAGGGGAAAAAAAAGAAGAATAGAGTGTCCCAAAAAATGTATACACATACTTTTCTGATAACTCAATGGATGTTTCTTTTCAGATTTAACCCATGGGGATTCATAATTATTCAAAGAGTGTGTACGTTCTTGGGGGACACCTTATATATGGTTAGATGTAAGATATTACAAAGGATTGGCTCTGAAAGAAATTGGTCTTGGTGGAAAAGCAAACCAAGACAAAAAAACAAAAACCCATCTAACAATGAACTTGTACTCTGAGCCCAACATAGCACTGACTGCTTTAACAAAGTTATCTCATTTAATCCTTCAAGAAAGGCAGGTAGTATATATTTCCATTTTACAGCTGAGAAAAAAATAAGGTTCTGCTGGTTAAGTCAGTAGCCTAATATAGCCATAGTTCTAATCCAGATCTGCTGGCTTACCTCCAAGCCCTGAGCTACAACTGCCCCACCTTTTTCTTGAGGCATCTGTTCTTTCAGTTCTGCTTCTTGCTTTTGTGCCTCTGCCCTATGGAAACCTATTCTTCACTCCTGTTAGTGCTTCATGCTTCCTCCTCATCAGAACTCAATAACCTCGTGTTATTTATTCACAGGGATGGTAACTGTACTGGTTTTCCTCACATTGTAATAATAACGATCAAACCTTAAACTAAAGCTACTAGTATTCCTCCAAGGTGGAATTTCAAACATTGTGGAAAAGGTCAGAGAAATTTTAGGGATGGGGGATAGAGAAGAGGAAAGGGAGATAAGTACTTTATGATGTTCCTTTATCTTTCCAATAAGATAGTGTTTAAGTTTGCCTATGTTTAATACTATTTTTTTTCAAAATGATGGAAGGTTGCCCAACATGTAATTGGCGTCAGGATCAATTTTAACTCCTCCGTGTGCTTTGCATTCCACATCTGTTTAAGTCCTGATACTTTGCCTACATGTTAAAACTTTTCTTGTTTAAAACAAATTACAGCCCTGCCCAGGATGGATCAATTGGTTGGGCATCATCACATGTACCAAAGGGTTGCTGGTTCGATTCTAGGTCAGGCCATGTGCCGGGTTTCAGGCTCTATCCCTGGTGGGGAGTGTGCAGGACGCAGCTGAATGTTTCTCTTTCTCCCTCTCACTTACTGTCTCTAGAAAAAAAATCAATAAAAATATAGTTTTGTTAAAAATAAAAAAATAATACAAATTACAGTTAGGTGGCCACCAAATTTTTTTGATAACTATCAATTTGGCAGAGACCTCATTTTCTTCTGCTTTTAATTCCACACTAGATACTCACCGTTAATTCATACAGAATTTACTGATATACAGTTGAGTCAGTGGAGTGGAGTAACCGTTGTCTTTCTTCTAGCAGTGCATGGTGTTTTTGTTGAAAGTTGACATCCAGTGCTCACATTTTTAGGCTGCAGTACTTTCAAAGCCCTGTTCTATCCACAAATAAAGTTGGTAGGGCTCTCCTCACCTTACCAGGTGTCCAGAGTCCCATTGGATCTTATTGTTTCTGGTTCAGTGCAGCAGGGAAGCATCCTCAGAGGGTAGCCAGGTGATAATGACATAAAGACTCATGGCATGAGATAAATATTATTCTTACGGGACTGGCAAGAGTTCTAGTAAAATTCCCACCCACTCAAAGACTGTATTAGGATCAGCACAGGCTCTGGGTATAGGTGCATAATGTTTCCACTAATCCAAAGTCATGAAGATATTTTCCTATATTATCATATACTAGTGGCCCAGTGCACGAAATTCATGCACATTAAAAGGGAATTAATTAGAGGAAATATTTTGAATATTGCTATTTGCCTTTTCTCTATAATAGAGGTGTCAGAGATGAAAGAAAATTAGTAAAATGTATATGAAAATCTTCCTCCTGTCAGTCTGGGGCATGCCATGGGACCCAGAGTCAAGTCCCCACCCACCCGTGTGCACCTCGAAATCACACGAGACCCAGACCCAGGCGGCCCCACCCTATTGGGTGAGATACAGACCCAGCCGGCCCCACCCTCGTCAAGCTTAGCCAGGCAGGGGGCGCAGCCTCAGGGCCCCTGTCAAACCCCGGTGGGTGGGGGGGTGTTGCAGCCTCAAGTCCCCCAGCCCAGTGCCAGGTGGAGGGCGCAGCCTCAGGTCCCCCATCAAGCCCTGTCAGGTGGGGGGCGCAGCCTCAGGGCCCCCCATCAAGCCCTGCCGGGTGGAGGGCACAGCCTCAGGTCCCCCATCAAGCCCCACTGAGCCAGGGGTGGAGCCTTAGGTCCCTCGGTCCAGTGCCGGGGGCGGGGATTGGGCGCAGCCTCAGGTCCCCCGGTGCACCCTCAGGTCTCCTGGCCAGCCCTGGGGCTGGGGGCGCAGCCTCAGGTCCCCCGGCCTGGCCCCGGAGCAAGGGGTGCAGCCTAAGGTACCCCGGCCTGGTGCTGCAGTGGGGGGCGTGGCCTGAGGTCCTCCATCAAGCCCCACCGGGTGGGGGGGACACAGTCTCAGGTCCCCCGCCCCCGCCTGGCACCACGCAGCCTCAGGTCCCTGCTGATCACTCATTATGGCTTGTTACGGGAACCCTGCCTCTGCTGTGGGTGCAGCCATCTTGTGTTATGGAAACCCTGCCTTCTCTGTGGGCGCAGCTATTTTGTGAAGGCATGATGGGTGAGGGTCAATGTGCATATTACCTCTTTATTATATAGGCTGAGAGGCCCAATGCACAAAATTTGTGCAAGAGTAGGCCTTCCTTCCCCTGGCTTCTGGCACCGGCTTCCCTCTGGCACCTGGGACCCTGGCTTCCCTTGTAGTCCCGGCTTCTTGCAGAAGGTCGTCTGGTCTAATTAGCATATTATGCTTTTAATATTATAGATAGGATATGACATACCGCCATAACTATAATGTATCTACTAGTATTATTCTATGATAATATATACTTCATGCAATAGGAAGGCATCTAATACATTACATTGTATATGTTGTAAGTAGTAGGAAATACTGTATTTGTAGCAATAGTGTACACCCTGTGACTTCCCTTCCTGATTTTTGGAATAGTTCCCCAGTTCTTTGAATGTTTCCTGGCCCCTGATGTATTTGGAAAGAAAATAGCTCCGAGTTTGGAGAAATTAAATTACAATCACGACTCTAATTCAGCTGCCTCCTGTACTTCCAGCCAGATAACAGGAAAAACATCCCGGGGCTGGTGCCTCCTATGGCTGAGCTCCAGAATGAGGGCCCACAGTCCAGCACTGGGCGGGTGACAGCAACTGGAGGCACCTTGGGTCCGTCCTGCTGTCAGCCTGGCGACCAGGGCCCTCTGCTCCCAGCCCCTCCTGAGCCTCGGTGCCTCCTTACAGGGTCCTGAGGCTGCGCCTCCGATCCCACTGCCCTCTCCTCACCGGGGACAGGGGCGCGGTGGCGCGGGGCACAGGTGGCCCATTTTCATTAAAATGTTCAACCCGCGCCTGCTCCACCAGTGTCCGCAGGCAGCCCGGGGGCAGACAGTGATCCTGGAGGCACTCGCCACCCCCGCCAGAGCTCAGCCATGATGGTCCTGGGTGAGACATCCCCACCAGGCCCCGTGGCTGCGACTTGGACCCGCTTCCTTAACCAGGGACCTGGCGCTGAGCGGGTGGCAGCGGCGCTTCCTCCCCAGCCCACGCTGGAGTGGGTGCCTGTGGTTTTAGAACCAAACTTCGAGGGCCTCCCTGGACAGCAGCGGCCCTGAGCCTACCGGCTCTACCTCAGTCCTGCCAAGGCTTGCTTCTCACACTTGCTGAAAACCTTCTCGGTCCACTTGTCCTAGTAATCAGTTCAGGCTGAAAGGACTGGGGGACTCCGGCCGCCCACCTCCAGCGGGGCTGAAAGGACTGGGGGACTCCGGCCGCCCACCTCCAGCGGGGCTGAAAGGACTGGGGGACTCCGGCCGCCCACCTCCAGCAGGGCTGAAAGGACTGGGGGACTCCGGCCGCCCACCTCCAGCGGGGCTGAAAGGACTGGGGGACTCCGGCCGCCCACCTCCAGCGGGGCTGAAAGGACTGGGGGACTCCGGCCGCCCGCCTCCAGTGGGGCTGAAAGGACTCGGGGACTCCGGCCGCCCACCTCCAGCGGGGCTGAAAGGACTGGGGGACTCCGGCCGCCCACCTCCAGCGGGGCTGAAAGGACTGGGGGACTCCGGCCGCCCACCTCCAGTGGGGCTGAAAGGACTCGGGGACTCCGGCGGGGCTGAGGGGACTGGTCGCCGCCACCTTGTGGCTATGGGTGCCACTATCTTTGTGACAGTGTGATGGTCAATTTGCATATTCCCTCTTTATTAGATAGGAGGATTAGTGTTCCTGTCTTGCCTTTCATATTTAGGTCTATAACTCCTATGTAGTTGACTTAGTTATGTTGTGCCATGGGGGTACATACAATTTAATTCTTTTTCCAATTTGAATATCTAATTGTACTGAAAAGACAGTCCTTTCCCTTTTTCCCTACAGTGTACCCTTTGTCATAATTGAAGTGTCCAAGTATGTACATGTCTGGTCTTGTTGTCTCTCTCCCGTCATAGGTCTATTTGTCTGTCCTTATGTCCAGAACACACATTTGGTATCAGGTAGAGCAAGTGCTCCCATCTTGTTCTCCATCTTCAGGAATATCTTGGCCATTTTTAGCCTTTTTTATTCCACATACATTTGGTATTGCTTTATCCAGTTCCACCAACCAATCACTTAGGATTTTGATTACATTTAATATACATACCATTTTTGGAAGAATTATAGCTTTTATGGGATTCAGTTTCTATTGATGTTCATAGGATACCACTCCATTTTGCTAGGTTTATATAGGATGTCTCTGAATATGTTTTTATAGTTTATCTGCAAAGTCATTAGACATTTTTTTATTTCAATGTATTCCTGTGTCCATAGTATTTCAGTTCTATTTATAATTGAACCTTTAAAATATTTTATTTCCTGTTATTGGTGCCATATTGAAAATATTGACTTTTGTGTATTAAATTTCAGCCCACAAACTTGTAAACTCAATTTTAAATTTGAATAATTTATATTTTCATTTTATTTTCTGTATATATAACCACATAATCTCGTGTAATGACAGTTTTTCTCCTACTTTTCCAATTCGTTAGTTCCTTCTCTTGCTGGTCTACACTGGTAAGTAATGTTAAATAATATAATGTTGAAAAGACAGTATCTTTGTTGCAAATCCTAGGGGGAAAACTTTCAACTTTATACTTTAAGAATGTTTGCTACAAGGATTTTCGTTTATGCTGTCTATTGATACCCTTAATTAGCATAATAAAGTTCTCTTTTTAATCTTTTAAGTATGTTTTTATTATGAATAGATGTTGAATTTTATGACATTGTGCCTTATATTCCTGGGAAAATATACCTTTGTCATATGCTTGCTTATATTTTATTTAGGATTTTTGCGTCTACATTCATGAATGAGAATAACTGGTAGCTTTCTCTTCTTTTATTTTACTTGTTGGGTTTTGGTATTAAGGTTATACTAGTCTCATAAAGGGATTTGGGGACTGCTCCCTATTTTTTATTCTCTGGAAGAGTTTTTAAGCCTATAATAATTTCTTTCTGAGACGTTTGGTAGAACTCACCTTTGAAACCATCTGGATGAGCCCCGAGTTTTATTTGTGGGAAGGATTTTAATTGCCAAGTCAATTTTTTATGACTACTCACAGTTTCTATTTTTTGAATGCTAAGTTAAATTTGCCTCAGAATTTCACTGTTTCACCTAAGTTTAAATTTTTGACAGAAAGTGGCTCATAGCATCCTCCCTTCATCTTTTTAATGTTTTTAGAATCAGTAGTGGTATCCCTTTTTTCATTCCTGATATTGGTTAATGTGCCTTCTCTCTTTTTTTTACATCATTCTTGCCAGGATCTAATGTTGATTGATATTATTCTATGGTTTTCTGGCTTCCTTTGTTACTATAGAGAAGTTAGTTCTCAGTCTCTTTTTCTTTTGAAAATTGTTTTTCTTTTTTTCTCATTGTGTTTTTAAATTTTCTTTTGACGTCTGAAATAATGCCAATAATAAAGAAATATAAATTTAAAAACTAGATTTTGTCTGTGGTTGTTTGTAGTTTCACTACAATGTCTAGGTGTAGTTTTATTATAACTTACTCTGTTGAGGGTTCATTGAGATTCTTGAAATTTTATATTTATATCTTTATTGCTTTAGAGCTATTATTTCTTCAAATTTTACCTTGGTCCCATTCTTTCACTCTGCCCTTTGTAGGCTAAACTTCTCACTGATACCCATATACCTTTTGCCCTCTCTTTTGCAGGTCCCTTCCTTTTGTCTCTTTGTGCTACATTCTGGATATTTTTTTTTATTGCTGTCTTCCATTTATATATTATTAATTTAGCTGCATTTACTTTGCACTTAAACCCATCTTAATTTTTTAACGTGTTACATTACATTTTAGAGTTTCTACTTCACTTCTGATATTTTTAAGCTTGGACTTTATTTAATAAAAGTAACAAGTGTGGTTATTTTATGAACCATATTTGCTAATCCTGATAACTCAAGTTTTGGGTTTTCTTTCTGTTGTTTGTCTTCCTTCTATTACTCACCCATTGCATCCTCTTCTTTTATAAGCCTGGTTATTTTTCATTGCACATTGGATAGTGTGTTTTACAAATTATTTGGAGGAAATTTGAGGCCTGACATGGTGATGTCTCCCTTATGAAAAGTTATTAATTTGCTTCTATAGTAGCAGGGGTATTATTCCAGAAATACCTTAATATAATGTCAAAGTTTGGTTTTGCTTGTACGGTCCTGAGAGAAGAACCCGTGGGGCAGGCGGTAGCAAGTGTGCCTGTGGCACAGCATGGCAGTGTTTCCACCCAGTACATGTTCTGAACCCATTTTAGCAGATGGAGGTCCAGGGTTCAGAATCTCACAATCAACGCAGCCAGAATTTGCACTGGAAATAGTGGTGCTTAAAGTCAAAAAGCCAGCTGAGAGCAGCAGCAGGAGCAGTGGGGATAGCAATAATGGCAGAAAGTGGGTGAGATGAAAGTTAAGACCTCAGGGAGAATGAGGAATAATGTAAAAGCCAGAGAAAGAAATGGGCCAGACGCTTGATGGAAGGTACTTTAGAGAACAGTCAGATGAGATAGTGTTAGGAGGACAGAAGCAGGTTGGCAGCATTTTTTTTTTTTTCTCAGAGAAACAGAAATAATGATAGCAATGAAAACAGCAGCTGGCAGAGGGTGGAGAGGCAACCGGAAAAATCGGAAGAAGTCTTGGCAGGAAGGACATTTTACCTACCTGGGGAAAGCTTTGTGTGTGTCTTCTTCCCTCCCTCCCTCCCTCCCTCCGTCCCTCCCTTCCTCCTCCACGTCCTCGTCCTCGTCCTCCTCCTCCTCGTCGTCGTCGTCGTCGTCGTCCTCCTCCTCCTCCTCCTTCTCCTTTTCTCTCTCTCTCTCTCTCTCTCTCTCTCTCGGCTTAAGGAAATAATCAGCCTCTCAGGAAGTCCTTTTCCTTGAGTGTCTCTCTCTTGGACTGTCACTCTGCTTCATATGCTGTGTATGGAACAAAGGTTAAGTGAAGTCCTCAGAGGGGGATGCCTCATTATAAATATAATTTTTCACTTTCTGCAGTTAAATACTATGTCCTGTGCAAGGTTATGATTTATCGTTAAGCTGTTTGAAGAGCATCTGAAAGAATGGGGTCCATGCCCAGGCTTCACCCCTGAGTTGCTCTATGCTTTGAAGCAGCTTCCTTTTCTCAGACAAAGGAGTTGGGCAAGAACAGCGGTTCTCAACCTGTGGGTCGCGACCCCTTTGGAGGTTGAACGACCCTTTCACAGGGGTCGCCTAAGACCATCCTGCATATCAGATATTTACATTACAATTCATAACAGTAGCAACATTACAGTTATGAAGTAGCGATGAAAATAATTTTATGGTTGGGGCACAACATGAGGAACTGTATTTAAAGGGCCAGAAGGTTGAGAAGCACCGGACTAGAAGTTGACTTCTATGATCCTCTCAGGTCTATGATTTTGTTTTGTTTTGTTTGTTTTTGCTCTACAGGGGGCGATTCAGCAAAAGGCTGCTTGGAGCAGTTACCTTGGATTATGGTAGATTTTTTTCTACCACCCCTCTATAGAGACAGGTGGACACACATATCCACCCATATGTTGTGATGTATGCCAGTGATGTACTAGTATGTGTTAGTAATGTCTTAATGTTTTCAAACCTTTCCATATCATAGCTGGCATAGAAAATGACGTTTGTACAGCCACAACAAGGGCTGAGGGGCATATTATCTCTGTACCGATAACACGTTCCCACCCTACCACTGAGAACTTACCTCACCCGTTAGGTTTGCCATTTTGGCTGTATATTAGAATCACCGGGGGAGTTTAAGAAACAAAACAGAACAAAAAAACAATACTCAGATCCCACCCAGAGCAAGTGAATCCAAATAGATGGGGGTGGGTCCCTGACATCAGACTATTCACAAGGCCTCAGAATATTTTAATTGTAATAATTGGCACACCATTGCACGAGTGTCATAAAATCAGGAACTATGTCTTGTGAGCCCAAATATAGTGCTTAATATATAACAGGCACTCAATAAATATGTGTTGAATTGATTAATTGATATATGACAGCGCAGCCGTGGACAATTCTAGACCAAGTTAAAATACTGGTTCATTGTTATTGGTTCCTTCCCCTCAGAAGGACCATCTCCACAGTCATTCCTAAGTACTCCCTTCACTTTCTCTCCTTTCCTTATCCTAGATTTATGCCATGTCCCCACTCTCAAGTAACTACTGCTCAATTCATCGCAAGAGGTTAACTACTGAGACATGTCTTCACTTCCCAGATCCCATTAAAATCCCCCTGTACACATGGAGGCAATAGGTACAGTGGAAAAAATCAGGGGCTCTGGAGTCTGAGAGAGCTGGCTTTGAATCATCCCAGATTCCTCATTTACAAATTGTGTGTAAGCTCCTACCCTTACATTTTTCATCTATCAGATTATGACAATACCTCCCTCTGAACACTGTTGTGATGATTAGACGTTAGTAAGCGTTTGCACATAGATAATAACATATGTACATACATATATATAAATACTCACACTATTGGTGTTATTGTTATGGTTGTAAGAGTAAAACTCTATTTGGATTACTTTTAAACACAGATAGATATAGCCGGGGGAGAAAACTGTGGGTGAACTCAAAGGGATTTCCTGAACTCCCTTACCAGTACACACATTTCTCATGCTTCCTTTCTTCATGGGATCATCCTAGCATTCTAGACTTCTTTTGCTACGTTCTTTCAAAACAGTGGTTCAATGTTTAGAAATCCTGACTAAGGAAATGCACTTCATAGATAGGGCTTGGGAACACAAGGACCAATCACTGGGTCAGGGACTGTCTTCATTTCTGTGTAAGGTCAGACAGGTGGAAAGAGGCGTGCAGCAGCTGTGGAGAGAGGACAGTCCATCACCTTCCTGTCTCCCAGGTCATCTTGGAGTTCTACAATCAGAGGCTCGAGTCTGGTAGGAACATTTACTAGATTGACAATTACTAAATTGTGGCTACAGCACTTGATTAATTTCTTTTCAGGGACAATATGTTGTACCTGCCCTTCATCAATCATTTTCTAGGTAATAAATGAATATTTGAGATGTCCCTACCATGCATGTATACACTGGCTTCTCCCACCTCAAACTTCTCCTCTGCCATCAACACTGACCAGAAGAAGAATAAAAAATTTCAAAGAAAAAGATACATATTTAAATACATCTATGCACACACATTCTCATGTACCCCAAAATATCAACTTGAATCCTTTGTAGGAATATTACTTTGTTGAGAGAGTATGAGCTACTTACAATCTATTGAGAATTCACACCTTCTGGTATATTTTTATTGTACAGAAGAAATTTCTGGATTCATTTCTCTGTGTTCCACTCTTTGGCATATGTGGAGGTGATGTTTTAGGGGAGTTACGCAACATCCTAGGCTGGACGGGGCAATTCTCACAGAATATTGTTGGTTTGCCTATGTGATAAATCCAGTAACTGCCAAAATTACAGTTTTCTGAAACTTCTGCATAAGGATTTTAAATAGTCTTGTGCCTTGCCACCAAAATGTGTATGCATTTTTCTACACCTCCACACCTGGCAGTGTTTCAGCCCAACATTTGCTTCAGTATTTTGAGTTCATCTTGTTTATTTTCTGCTTTATTTTTTCTCCTGATGTACATTTTATGTGCAAAGCCTAAGTTACCATTTCCAAAGTATACTGCTTAGCCCTGCTCCTAAACCATATTCTTCTTGATTAAATTACACTTAAAAGTAAATTATACTCCAGAGCTTTGAATTTCTACTTCCAAGCTCAGCTTTTGTAGCTAATGTCTAGAATAGCTACATTATATTTTAGATCCATAGTGCAAAATAGCAGAGGTAAACTAAAAGTGTATATTTAATATGAAATGTTATTCCTTAAAAAATTGTATTTCAGAATATTGATGCCGGTAGTGCTAGAGAACAGAGAGTGAATCCTTCTTGGTGCTTTGTTGATGGGTTGCAGTGTGGCGTGTACAGAAAGTCCAGAATTGGAAGTGAGATAGTCTTGATTAGTGGTTCTCTCAAAGTGGGGGTCCTGGTCCAGGAAACTTGTTAGAAATGCAATCTTGGATCCTTCCCCAAACTTACTGAATCAGAGATGCTGGAGGTAGGACCCAGCAATCTATGCTTTAACAAGTTGCTCCCTGCCACTTCCTTCCTCACGCCCCATGGTTCTGACACATGCTAAGTGTGAGCATCAATAGTTTGTATTAAAACCTTAGCTCAGTTGCTACCTTGGTTTGTGGTCTTAGAAAGTAACCTCTCTGTGCATTGGTTTCCCACTCTACTTCTTCCATTTTTCTTTTCTGTGCTCTGACCGTTTATAGGAAGGAAAGCAGGGCTGCTGATGGAACTATTGTTCATTTGGGCAGTGACATTTCAGTCTCCACTTCTTATAGATGCCTTAGTAGTCACAAGTAATTCTCTTGGCATTCCTTGGATTTGGGGTTCATTGTGTGGGTTCTCTAAATTGGCCCTTCCCAGTGAACTAGTGAAGAGAGGAGCTGGGACTCAAAATGTAAAACACGTCAGGATCCCTTGTGCTCAGCAGTGGGTGTCTACTATAATTCCAGAACCACGGGAGAAACTTCCACTTGCCATTCCAGTATGCTTGTGAAATGTGTGTAATTATACACTGTATTCTCTCCATTTCACAGAATTACTGTGAGGTCAAAGGAGAAAATGATTTTGAAGGCACATTGAAAACTGTAGAGCACTATACAAATGACAGTTTTTGTCGTTATCTAATACTCTTGAGAAATGTTTCTGTCCCTCTTTCTCCATCTGTTGTAATTCTAGTCTCAATAGAGAAAATGAGGCCTCTTTACTGTCTGTAAGTATTTGTCAGCTACATCACTCTCATTTCTGTTGTGTGGAGGCAGTCAGGCCTCTTTGGGTTATAAAGAACAGAAAGTTCATCTCAAAGCCATGTAGGCCAGAAATGGGATCCATGGGGAGCTAGGAGGGAATCCCACAGAAACAAAGGAAGGCCTGCAAGGAACCAGCGTTCAGGGACAGGAATCAGTCCACACTGTGGAGGCTTCCTTCTCTTGTTGCAGTTCTCATTGCTGTCAGTCGTGACTTTGCTTTGAGGACTGGCTTGTTTTCCCATCTCAGCCAGGTTGTCACCACATGGCAGAGACCATGGCCACAAGCACGTATAGTTGAGCAGGCCTGGGGCATGTGACCACCCCTGAAGAAGGAGCAGGTGGCAACTCATGGAGTACACAGTGTGTTATCAGAAGAAAGGTCATGGGCAACCTTGTTAGGAAGACCGAACACCCAACAAGTAAGACCTCCACAGCAAACATCTGGCTACTCTGATGTCAGGCTGAGGGGATACTTGAGTATGTATGTATACCCTTGCCAATTCCAGTGGCTCATGGGAATACAGAAAAGGATTTACAATACTCACACATAAGAATAACATAAAGATGTCTTTCTAAGTGCAAAGCCCAGAAAACTTATTAGAAATGCAATCTTGGGTGTTTTATTTGGGTTATGAAGAACAGAAAGTTCATCTGTAAATAAAGGGTTCATTTTTTTCCCAGTTGAATCTAGCACATAATTAGCTTATTTGTTAATGAACGAAATCTAGATAAGAAATGAAACTCACAACATAGAGATTGTAAGGAGCTAGGGGGATGTGCCTACCCTCAAGGATCTCACCACCCTGAGAGCTAAGCAATCAGCCATCTTTGTAATGCATTCCATGCTCCCTCGTGGCAGTTGCCACCAAGAAAAGACAAATGGATGGCTTAAGATTTTACGTGGGTATTATATAGCTGCAAAGCTTCTCTCTGAAATGAAGACAACAAATAGTCAAATTACGTCTTTGCTATTGAAAATACTCAATGTGTTCACTAGGATTTTATCTTTATTCCTGAGATCAAAACCCCTAGCACTTCTCCCAAATTATCTATAACAGGAGACTACATCTTCTTAAAATAACACACTTGTGGTCCAGCCATGCAGTATAGATTTATGGCTGAGAAATGCAGGGTTGAAAAGTCAAGTACTCCCTAAGAGCCATGGTGGCAACAATTTATGAATTTATATGTTGATACAGATTAAAGTAATTACTTAGACTGGCTCAGGGAAGCCACACATAATCCCCACACTTAAAACAAGTTATAGTTTGCAATTTCATCTTGAAAGCCCTGGTTAGACTGCTACATCTTATCAATAATTTTGAAAACTGTATTTCCACTGAGAAACTATAAAAGAAACAGTTGCCATTCAATGTCTTTATGCGTTGCATCTTTTCAGAGTAGGCAAACATAAAAAAGTCAGCAGGTGGAGCTCCCATTCCCTCGCAGGCCCGACAGAAGTCCTCTTGAAAGAACTTTCAATTACAGGCTCTCGCTCCGGCAGCTCGTTCTAAGCTCCCTATAGACAGGATCCGAATAATACATGAAAACGCAAGACTGTGGAACATTACAGTGTGCTGTCGTAGGTCAGGCAAGAGGAGAGAGAAAGAAGAGCCAGAAACCTTTTATTTTATTAGTATATTTTTGCTACATTTCTTTTCAATTAACAAAGAAGGTGCCATCCTTCCAGAGTGAGACCTGTCAGGATGTGCTGATTCATGTGTTCGCTGGCTCACTCTGCAACAGCTCTCGCTCCTGCCTGTGCTCAGTCACCCTTTCACACTGTGGCACTTCTTTACCACTGGTTCTGCATTGGCTCCCACATGAGCAATGGCAGGCCAACCGGAGAATGACAACAGTATGGACCGTAAAACCCTCGGACTCACCTTCTAAAATTATTGTTCTTTTAAATAAATTAGCAAATTATTTAAATATATCTCTGCTTGCCACTAAGATAACTTCTCTAAATTTTTCATAAGGATGTGCGATGGCCATTTTGCAACCTGTGATTACAATAAAAATTCCCTTTTAATTCACTACATTTGATAGGGACATAATTCCTTCAGTGTGAAACCTACTTAATGTCTGGTTCAATTTTCTGTTTCTAAAGAAAGAGTGAGAAACTGGGTGATCAAATCTGTTTCTTGTAAGGACTTGGTGCGTGGCATCGTGGGAGCACAGATGGCATGTGAAACCTTTGTGGGAAACATGGCCTCTGTAAAATAGGCTGCGAATGTGTAAGGTTACGCGTGTCTCCTCCGAGTGTCTTCCAGTCACTCTGGCATCTGCAGGAGAATAAACAGTAGCCTGTTCACTTTCATAACAAAAACTAATGTGAGCGACCTCAGGAAAGTCATGGAGCTGCAGGTACACACGGCCTGTGGCCATGTGGTCAAATGCACAGACCAGAGCTAATGGCTTTCACTTCTTGGGAGCACTGGGCTTGGGCAGCTCCGGACATTTGGAATTTATCAGACCATGCTGTAGGAAACCACAAACAACTGAAATCTCAGGGGCCGCAAGTGAAGAAGCAGGAAGAACACAAGGTTTCCAGTTTGGTGTTAAATTTGCTCTTTGTCTATCCCCTCATGTCCGGGAGAGAAGGATGAGGGTATTCTGCTCGTCCCAAGGTGTCCCCTTCTCTGAGGTCTTCCAACCCTTTGCACACTCTGAGTATTTCATGGCTCTTCTCTTGGTGCACACCGAGGAGGAGCTAAATTTTGCTCTGCAGTACACATCCAAGGCAGCATGCTAATGAGAATTATTATTAAGCGATGTAGAGTTGGCACCAGGCTCTTGCAATCTGCTCTGAGGCAGAAGCAGGAAGGGCAGAGGCAGAGAGTTAGAAAAGCAGCTTTGCTGAATGCTCTTCTGGACCGGATTAGTTTTGGTAACTTCCAACACCAAGCAAAGCCAAGGGTAAGTTAAGCTTTCACAGGCTATGCCATACTGTTTCCCACTGTAATGTATCTGGCCTCCCCTTAAAAAATCTTCTAGGTTTTACTGTTATTGTAAAAGCAACCTTCTCTTCAAGAGATATAAAAGCAAGAATTTCTGTGAGTTAAATAACCAGGGTACCAGAGAGATCAACTTGTTGTGCATTTGGGGAATTTCTTTCATTTTAATACCCCTTCCAAACAGGCCCATCTCACTCTCAGTAGGAATTATGTCTCAGAACCTTTCCTGGCCTAACTTTTGGAGTATACTGTGATATCCTGGTCACATGGGAGGGGCTGGGCCACCAATCAATATCATGCAGAGGGGCCTGAAATTAGAGCTGTTATGAATTATCCTTCAAGTACTTTGTGAAGATGGAGCATGACACAAATGACTCGGGAATGAATCCACAAGAACAAAATAAAAGGTCACATCTTCACATTTGTACTGATTTATTATTAAAGACACTATCAGACAGGCTTGTTTTTTTGGGGGGGGAGGGGGATTTTTTTGTGTTTTTTACTCGAACATGCTGATATGAGGGTGATCTTAAGATTAAGAGGCAGCAGTTGTCCATACTTTCTTTGAGCACTTAGACCCATAGGTCCCTATGGCCAATGACCATTTGAGGTGCCTTAGGCACCTCAAATTCAGTAAATTCCAAATGTATTCATCACTGGAGCTGCCACCAAAGTGTCTCCTTTTTGTAGATTCTCCATCAGTTAAGTGACTTGGAAGTCAATCTTGGCTTCTCAGTTTCCCTAAACTTCCAGTAATGACCAAATCCTACTGCAGACTTCCTCCTCCTCGTCCCTACTGCACCTGCCTTTGCTGAGGGGGATTCCTCGTTCCTGGTCTACTAGTAGACCGTAGTGACGGACTCTTGTTTCATACAACTAACCATCCTTCCGCTGTCATTAGAGTGATCTTTTCAGGCTGTAGCCCTGATAGTGTTACTTCCTTTTTTGAAGCTTGCTACTGGTACCCTGTTACCCCATGAGTGTGGCATGAAGCCTCTTTGTGATCCGATACCAACCTGTCCAACACATTCTTTGCCATACCCACCCTAGTGTGAACTTCATACTGGAGTGATACCAAGGTACTTACATTTCTACAAAGAGGTCATACTCAGACTCTGGCTTTTTCTTGTATCTGTATCTGCATTCCAGTTCTTTCTCTGTCCCAGCTACTTGCTCCTCTTTTGGTCAGCCTGCCACCCTCATCTTTTAAAAATTCTCTCAACCTTTATTTCCTGTATAAAGTCTTTTCAAGTCCTTATGGCTCCTTTGACCCCAGCTAAACCCTTCTCTCTCTCTCTCGCCTTTGGGCTGCCAAATCAGCACTTCCCCCACTGGGTCATTGAGGCTGCTCAGGCTTCTTTTCTTGTGCTCTGAAGAACTTCAGAGCAGGTTGTATGGAGATAATCAGGAATAAAGCAGAAGTAGGAAGAAGTGGCTAATAGAGAGGAAACTACAAAAATAAGGGCCTGGAGTTAGCAGTAATTTATGGGAGGCGTAGATAGAAAGATGATATTCTAGGCTTCCTAATCATTCTTTTAAAGATTTGGTCCTGTGCTGAGCTTTGTAGAGCAAGTTATAGGTAAATACAATCCAGTCGGCTACATTTTGTGGTGTTTCTCATGGTAATTCTACTGGGCACCTTCTGAAAATTCTGATTCCTGAACCAAATGCCAGACTTTCTGAGTCAGAAATATGAATAACAATAATAATATTATTTCTAGATAATGGATATATTCCAGAAATCAGCCTTCTGAAAAAATCTCTAAAAGAACTCCAATGAACATTCAAGTTTGTCTATCATTTTCAGATAGAATCCACTTACTAGAAAGTAAGTCTGGATTATAAAACAGATAACATAGAGTGTGATTATTTTAAAAAATATTTTAATTGCATTTGAATTATATTCTTTTTATCTGCTTTTGTGTTACCAATCAAAACTTTATAAATTTATAAATGATCATAATCTGTGAACCAATTCAACAACATTCATTAATTACCTACTGTGTTATGTATTAGGTACTGTGGTAGAGGAATTAACTAATATGAGAACTCTTTGCAGAATGGTGAGGTCATGGCTGACTTGAAAATATAATTTGGTACAGTGATGGTTTTCTACAACTTCTGTTCTAATAGCTCTTGATAACAAAAGCCTATATTTTGAAAGGCTCCTCAAATTGGCATGGTATTTATTTACTACTTAATCTTGTTCCAAGACAAGATAAATTAAAATTTTAAATTATTAGAATGAATCTTAATATTCTTTGCATTGGGCAGTACTGGTTTTAAATGCAAATAAGAGCAATTGAACTTGTATGCAGAATCACTGACTGAAATGACAATTTATATTTTATAACTCATATTTGCATATATATTTTGTTCTTACTAGAATAACCACTGCCACCACTGTTGTTTTTATTTCATCTGTTTTCTGTGCACATTCTATTAACACTTTCTACTTCAAGTTATTGAAGAGTAAGGAAAGACTAATTTACATCATTTTTAGCATATTAGCTAACACTGGGATGTGGCATGAGTAAGAAAGTATGTGGTACTGGGTAGTTCATGTTTCTTAGAATGCTTTTGCCTTCTTTTTGCATTTGAAGCAAGTTCTAGTTCAAACAGAAAGCCTGGCCTTTTGGGCTGTCAGAGCCTCTAATTACTCAGATATAGATGTAAGAAGCTCACCTTGTACTTGCTTTGAATTTCAGTGAATTCCAACTTACCATGGTTCCAGAGGAATTCTGTGCTCCTAGGGCATCCTAAGCCCAAGATTTGAATGGGTGGCAGAAAGTTGGCACACATGCATATTGCCATCTTGAGCATATTTCCTCTGCTCATGCTACATTGTCACTTTACTTATCAAACACAAGTTCAAAGAAAAAATTAGGACTGCATCCCTGAACCAGCCATGTAGGGCAATAAGGAAGATGTGAAGTCTCAGGAATTTTCTCTGACTCAGTCATTCTTTTATACAGCCTATAGGAAAGCACTTCCAGGTTTAAGCCTCATGAGGAAGATGTTCCTGCTGTATGCTTTTACCTCTCTATGTTATAAACTACCCCCAGACTTCTCTTTGTTCAGACCTCTATGCGGCACCCTCTCTGAGTTCTCCAGCAACTCTGTTCCTCCTTTGGGGGAATTCTGGGAGAAATGTGTTCATTTATTCAGGACTATGGAATCTCTTTTCTATTCATTCAAACAAAATGTGGGAGTGTTAGAAGGTGAACAAACACTCATCCTATAAGCGAGAATGAAAATGACCATAGGAACTCCGATTTCAGGTTAGTGCCCTCATCATAGTGAACTGCAAATACTTTTTCTAACAGGTCACCTAAGAAAGCTTAGCACATCGACAAGGCAAACACTCTCTTATTTTCTAAGACAAAAATGTAGTCATATTGAGGAGATGAACTTCTATTGAGTGGCTTTGGGCTTACCCCTGGTAAAGAACAAAATTCATCCTACTCGATGTTAAGATCTAATTGGCTTTATTAAGCAATTCATAAATCATGCAGCATCACATCTAGCAAACAGAAGGGCACTCCCCAGGGATTGTACAAAATGAACAGTTTTATAGGAAGAAGATCGGGGCAAGGGAGTTACTAACAAAGGAGAAGATTCTTTTTAGACCAGGATATCTTCTGTTACGGTGAAGGGAATGGCAAGGGTTTTTTGTTTTGAGTGTGTGTGTGTGTGTTAATCATGAAGAGTGCCTCTTCTTTCTATGAGGGATGGAGAGAGAAAGAAAGAAAGAGTAATTGACATCATTTTTAGCATCTTTACTCTTCAAGTGACAGATAACCTTACTTGTGCTTGACCAGAAAATTCCAGACTGGTTAAGATTATATTTCTAGGAAATGTTTAAACAGTGATTAGGTCAGGTGTTAAATTTAGGTTTGATATGTTGGGCTCTAGCACAAGTGACATCATTTCAGGTCTGTGGTTTTCTCTTTAACACCCCCTTTTGAATAATAGACTCTTTTATTATTTTGTTCAGGAGCATTAGACACTTCTTAATCCTGTCTTGTTTTAGTAGAAAAACCCTACTGGCTGAAAATGGCTCTTTGCAGTGAAAAGGCAAAGCTTACGCTTGATCCTTTCTTCTCGGACTTCCAAGCCTTTCTTCACCTCTGGCCAATAGATCCTGAAAGGCAAGCATATTTCCTTTCTGACTGGGCACCTAATAGTCAACTAATTTGTGCTGCCATTATTTAATAATAACTAAATGAATCCCACTTCCAGAATTTGCATCTTAATAGACTTTTCTAAGTAAAAAAGAAAAAAAAAAGGAGAATGAGGAAAGTAGAAGATGGAAAAGGAGACAATTTGGTTTTCATACCCAGAATTTTGTATATTTCAGAGTGTATAAAGGCAGCAGGTCATTCTGCTAGTTCTTAAGTTTGTGTTATATGGGGAAGCACTTCACCTTATGAAAATAGAAAGAAAATTAAACAGAAGGTGGCATAATCCAGGGTAATAGGGCTTTGCTAAACCCCTTTCATAAACATGTTACTAGTTTACAATTGTGTTTCCATGAAAGAAAACAGCTTCACAATTATTTTGGTTCAGTTAAATAAGATAAAGAAGCTTGAATTTAATAAATATCCTAGCACTACACAAACAAAGATGTAGTGGTAGTGAGGTTGGGAAGGTAGAAAATTACAGGATAAACTATAGATTGCTTCCTTCAGATTGTTTTATGTTACAGACAAAAGCCATAAGTAGAATTAAAGAAGTTTAGAATGAGATGTTAGGAAAACTCTGATGTGTTTCAATCTAACCCTTAAATAACACCTTCTAATGACCCTTCATCACCCACAAGGAGAAAAAGTTTCTGAAGGCCTCCTGCACACCTCTCTTGCCCTGTCTTTTCCCATTCCCTGCTTCACAGTTTTTTATCCAATAACATGAATTGCTTTTAATATCCCCTTACATTAGGCTGTGTCTGTACCTCATGCCTTTGACCACACTGTGTTTTCTGTCTGAATATGTCCCTTTCCTTTGAAACCTCCCTTTGCCGGGCTAATGCCTATTCATTCTTCGATATTCAGCTCAAATACCACCCATCATTTAAAAGAATACATTTTCTTTATCCTTCCACAGACCTAAGGGGACTTACAGATCCCTTGTAGGTAATCCCAAAATGCCTCATTTACCTCTCCGTCATTGTAATTAAGCCTTCTAAAAATTCCTTTGTGCTGTATGTCAGCCTGTGTCACTTTACTGTGAACTCCTTGAAAGCCAAGGCCAAGTCTAATATTTTTTTAAAAAATTCCCAACACCATGATGGGCAATCAGAAATGTTCATTAAATGAATAAATGAATGATTCATGGAGTCTAATGACCTGAGGAGAAAATTGTGATTTGCAAATGCAACATGGCTTTCCTATGACCTTGTGACTAGCTTGATAGTCATAGCCAGCATTCCAGATTTCTTTTCTCCACAAACTACAGCTTAGAAGTCCCTAATAGTAGGGAAATGGTTACTAATTTGGTTTTAAAAAAAGAAAGAAAAAAGAAAGCCAAAGAAAAAATACTTAGACTGAAATCACTAAGGCATGTAGGTCTGTTTTTACAAAACGTGTCTTACTGAATTTAGATGCTACTCTACCCCTTTAAGGATAAAATCAAACTTGATGCTTAGATTTATACTTGGTAAATTTATTTCTAAGATTAAAGATATAAACAAGCTCATTAAGGAGTGTCAAAACATGTCAAACATCAAATAGCTGTTACATAACAACATTTTGAAGTCTAGGTTATTATATACAGATTGCATTTTAAAAAATCTGATGTTCTAAAAATTAAGGGAAAATTAGCATTTAGGTTTTTCCAAACTTCAAACATTTTGAAAGTGTTCAGAGCCATTTGAGAATTCTAAAACCTGGCTAAAGATAGGATACATAATAATATTGTTAGTTCCACTCAAAATTATTATTGTCATTTCAGCAAAGGGGAAAACCAGATGGTAAAAGGTTTGGATTCTTTTCCTTCATAATTGTTTAAAAGCTGCATTTCATTAACATGAAAAACTAATTTTCTAAAAATAAAATATTTCCCTGCTTCATCCAATCTTGAAATTTTTTATTACTCCTTGTTAATAGATTCCCCTCCCACCCAACATTGATTCCCCTCCTACTAAAAGTACCCCAATTTTCATTCTTGTACAGTTTCCTTACCTGAAGCCATGTGTTTCAGAAGTAATTCCGCTCCCTTGTCAATGGTTGACTTGGAAATGGGAGCTAACACAGGACATTAGCCTGTGAGGTCAAGGGGAATTGGTCGGGAGTTTCTGGAAACTGTTTCCTTACATGGGAAGAGCTTATGCATAGGTAAATCTGGGACTGCCATTTCATGAAGGCAGAAAAAGGAGGGGGACAGAGCCAAAAGGATGACTTCTGGTACTGAGAGCTGGTACTGCCAGATTAAGTCAACCCTGAAGTCTGCCCTACTCACGGACTTCCAGTTATGTTACTCAATACATTTCATCATTATTTAAATCACTTGAATTTCTGTAGCTAGCAGTGGAAAGAATTCTAATTAATATACAACGAAATTAGTGATCCCATTTAAATCACTAGAATACCTGGTGTAAAACTTAAAGAAAATGGTTTAGCTTAAAGTAATTCAGCTTCTTTATATTTCTTTTAGTTCATGGGCTAATTGTGGTTTAGAGAGGCATCAATTATTTTGAAACTTAAGATTCTCCATCACTTTACCTCTCGCATTTTAATAGATGCTCTCAAAAATTCTGAGATTTTTACCTCCTGTCTTTAGGATCATGATTTCACTAGCCAATTGTATGTTAAGCCCACACAGATCAAATTGTGTAGCCTTGATGAGATCCTCAGAGCATTCAATGGATCATCCAAGCACCTCATTAAATTCTGTGTATTCTTAGAATACATAGAATTCTTAGAATTCACAGAATTTAATGAGAAAGTCCCCGAAAGTTTACCTTGAAATCTTGGGATTACTCCATTCAAGTGAGTGCTTTCTGGGCTCTTTTAGACCTAAAAACATTCAAACAATACAATGTTGGTAATTTAATGAAGTAATGAAGGAATTCACAGAATAAGAAAAATCCTATATAATAAAAGGCTAATATGCAAATCCACCCAACAGCAGAACAACCAGTCACGATGATGTGCACTGCAGTGGCCAACCACCTATTGGGCACTGCCCCAATTGGCCCCCCTCACCCCGGGCTCAGGCGTTGAGTGTCTACACCCCCCACCCCCATTGTCTCCGAGGGGCTGAGGCCACTCCAGCGAGTGAGCTGCGACCACATCTACAGCACCCTGGACCAGACGGCTGCAAGAACAACCTCGCCAAATTCACCCACGGCAAGTGCTCCACCCTCATCATGACTGACCTGGCAGCCCGGGGCCTGGACATCCTGCTACTGGACATCTCATCAACTTCAGCTTCCTGGCCAAGGGCAAGCTCTTCCTGCACCGTGTTGTGTGGCCTGGGCTGGCTGAAGTGGCACAGCCTACTCCTTGGTGGCCCCAGATGAGGTCCCCTACCTGCTAGACCTGTACCTGTTCCTGAGCCATGCCCTCACCCTTGCCCGCCCCCACGAGGAGCCCTCAGGTGCGGTAAGCATGGACGGTGTGCTGGGCTGGGGGCCACAGAGCGTGGTAGACAATGAGGACTGTGGCCTGTAGAACACTGTGGAGGCATTGCTGGAGCTGTGGGGCCTGGACCATGTGGCCTACAATGCCCAGCAGCAGTATGTGCGCTCGCAGCTGGTGCCCCCACCATAGTCCATCAAATGGTCCAAGGAGCTGGACCTCATGGGGTTGGGCCTGCACCCCCTCTTCAGCTCGAGCTTCAAGGAGGAGGAGATGTAGCGGCTGAGGCTGGTGGACAGCATCAAGCAGTACCGCTTGCAGGCAACCATCTTTGAGATCAATGCCTCCAGCCAGGACCTGAGCAGCCAGGTGATGCAGGCCAAGCAGCAGAAGGACTGCAAGGCCATCGCCAGTTTCCAGTAGGGCCAGCAGAAGTGGTAGGAGGGCCTGGCTGGCCCAGCCCCAAGCTACCCAGCACAGAAGGCAGAGCAGCCAGGGGAAGGGGGAGGAGGGGGAGGGAGAAGAGGGGGAGGGGGAGGTGGAGACACTAAGCTGGCAGTTGGACATCCTTAGCACTGCCACAGAGGCAGGAGAGGCTCCCACCACTGCTACTACACTCACCAGTTATGAGCCTGGCTTCTAGCTGAGAGGTGCTCCCCCTGTGGGAGCACACTGACCACCAGGGAGCAGCTCCTGCATTGAGTATCTGCCCCCTGGTGGTCAATGAGCATCATAGCGATCAGTCATTCTGCCATTTGGTCAATTTGCATATTAGCCTTTTATTATATAGGATGTGTACTTTGTGCCTGTTGTATCACATTAGAAGAAACAGAACTTTCCATTTATCATTAATTTATTAAAACTGACCTTCACTGGAGTAATGGCTGTCTAAACCCTACGTTGTGCAATTTTCTTTAACCTCTTCTGATTAGAAAGTATTTTGTGTGGTATTATTTTGGACCAAATGAATGCTCATATTCCCATTCGTCATTTACCTAAGGATTTTAGATTTGATAAACCTTGTCTGAATTGATAAGTTAGTGAGAGTTTGTGAAATGATGTTTCCCTAATTCTGTCTTTCCTTCCACATTTATTAACTTGAATTTAAAGTAGAACTTTCCTTCATCAACTGGCCTGGCCTCAGTTTCTTTCTTATATGATTATTAGAGGCCCGATGCACAAATTTTATGCAAGAGTAGGTCTTCCTTCCCCAGCTGCTGGCACCGGCTTCCCTCTGGCACCTGGGACCCAGGCTTCCCTCCCTCCAGCTGCCGGCAAGTACCCAGGACCCAGGTTTTCCTCGTAGTCCTGGCTTTATCCCAAAGAAGGGAAGGACATCTGGAAGGATGTCCAGTCTAATTAGCTTGTTACACTTTTATTATTATAGATGAAGTTGCCTATATCATGTCTATAAATGGCTAAGTTCAGTAATATAAAGGAATATACAAAATTATTGGACATGTTTACAATGCCTGAAGCAAAAAAGCACAACGCTGTTTATATATCTAAATCGGGTCCTCTGGAAAAGGAAGTACATCTATTATGCATTGTTCTGAATGTAAGTTTATAAAGGCCAATGCTACCTCAATTCTGGGCATAACTTTCTTGTAATTGAAGATGCCCATTAACAGGTTTTCCTCACAGAGTAATAAGGGAGTATTTGTCTCTGGATATATCCAGAGGCTGGGCCTACCATGGTTGTTAGTCTTCAAGTCCATCCTCTTCAGTTGGAATCTATAATAATAAAAGCATAATATGCTAATTAGACCGGATGGCCTTCCAGTCGAAGCCGTGGCTGCGTGGAAAGCCTGGGTCCCGGTTGCTGGAGGGAAGCCCGTGCCAGCAACCAGGGGAAGGAAGGCCTCCTCTTGCACGAATTTCGTGCATTGGGCTCCTAGTATTAGAATAATAAGAAAACATAAAGACCCTCAGCAGAATAGAACATCTAACTGAAACAATGCCTAATCTTGTACTAACACTCCAGAAACCATACGAATAAATCAATAAAACCCTAATAAAACTCAGTAATAGGACCAAATCTCAAGAGTTACAAACTGAGTGGGCAGCTTTATCTTTGTATTCTTCCTATTGGGAGTGATAACATAGCCCTTGCGGGAAATGGTGAAATGAGGAAGTAAACGTGTATGACTGTCCATGAGGGAACTGAAGATTTGAGGACCACCCATTGAATTGTGGACCTTAGCTTCTTCCCTCCATCCAAGAACTGTTTACATCCCCCAATTAAGTGGATTGAATCCTGGAATAGCATATTTAACAAAATATTAGAAGAATTGTAACAAAGACTGCACATCACTACCCTATCTATTACTGCTCTTTCTTGCTTCCCACTTCCTTGCTTTCTTTCTTTAGATTGCAAAAAGTAATCAGCCCTAAAACTAAAAACTAAAGCTCTCTTGGATGGGATAGGAAGATAAGCCACATGTTAAGTACAGTATGGCAGAGCAAATAGAATGTTTGTCCTGAAAATCATGTAGTCATACACCACAGCCCCCAACAGCACACACCTGTAGTTCTGAACACATATTCTAAGTTCAAATAGTGATAATAATGACAACTTGAACTTGAACAAAGTGACTTTCTCTTGTAAATTATCAACTAAGCAAAACCTTATGAGCTCAATTGCAAAATTATATGTGATGAAGAATGAAAACAAGTCAGCATGCATCTCTAGTACATTCTGCTATTTTTCATGGGGGTAAACCTGAAGTTTGGTGATCATTGTGGCCCAAAATGAAATAAAATCTGCCAGGCTGGCAGCCACAGAGTATTGGTTGTTGTATTTTATATTACTTGACCTGGGTAGAAGGTACATTATTTTTAGTAGGAAAATCTGTGTTGTGCCAAAGCATATGCTTCCCTGTTGCAGCTCTTACTATGTTACTGAGCCTCCTTAAATTTTCAGTTCAGTAGTAGATCTCTCACGGTCTACCACACTTGCCAAAGAGAGAAAAGAAGACTCTATTTATAAGGGACACAACTCAGTGGACCAAGAAAAAGACTAGTTATAATACCTAGCAGTAGGTTAATTGTAACTTATTGACAGAGAATATATATCCTTTCACTTTTATACTTTCTACTTTTTTCTCCACATATCAAGCAGAGCTAGACAATAGACAAGATCAACTTCCCTGGTTGTCTTCTCTCTCATCCTCTTTCTAGGTAGCTATGTTGTTAAAGAGGAAGAGGTCCTCTCATTTCCCTCAGATCTACATTCGGGTTGTAGTTGATCGTCATTTGAATTCCACTTTCCTATTGATCTTTATTGTTAGAGATGCATCATGAACCCTGAGAGAATGACTAGCAGGGAAGAATTTGAGCATTTAAAATCATAGAAATAATGCCATCAAACTAACAACAAATCTTACCCTAATTCCTCTGTGTTTAATTCTCTCTTTGTTGAATATTTCTATTTCTAGTAACAAGATGTCATTTCAGTGTGCACTTTCTTAATTTGTGTTACTCCATAATAAATGCTTGTATATTTGTATAATATATTGATACCCAACCTTTCTCATAAAAAGCCATGATATTGGGACGTGGAAGTTGGGTCAACTTCACAGGTAGAGGGCATAGTCCTCCTCAAGAATGCCCTCACTTTACGCACCAGCCACAAGTTGGAAATATTCAAGCCACCCTCACTTCTGAGGAGCTGGCTACAAAGTCAGGGGTTCTCACTAATTAGTTTCAATAATTCATTAGAATGATTCACAGAAAAAAAGAAGGTCTAGATAAAAAGTGAGGAGTATGAGAGGCAGCAGTCCTTGGAAAGTAAGAGGCTACTGATTTTATTACTTTTGGAAAAAATAAAAAGTGAATCCCAAAGCCATATTATCAGAAAAGTTACTCAGATCCACTCCTACATTCTGAGTGTACAGGGAATCTAATTTCATCACAATGGAATCCAGTACAATTTTATTATAAGACAAAAGAAAATAAGAATACTAGCTTCTGAAAAGCTGAAATATGAACTGCAGAGAGCTGCAAAGAGAAGAAACTTCAGAAACATGAATTTGCTTCCCTTGAATATTTGACCAAAGACTAAGCTGTGAAAGCACAAGTTAAGACTCTATAAAGCCAAGAAATGTTATGAGTTGAGTGAAGATGCCAGAGCTTGCACAGGCTAGATGTTGGGGTTCCACCTAATCAGAATAAAGAGAACTCAGCGAACCCCAGGCATTCAGTTGACACCCAAAAGGCCAAATCTAATCAGTAGGCCATTCCATAGAATTTCCATATTGAGTTTATAAACAATCATTTAAAGTATGAAGCTTATCCACAAATAAATTAATTACCTACATAACAAATTTCAACCCTCTAAACAAAAGAAACAAAATTGTCCAATAAAAAATTACTAAACATGTATAGAAGCAGGAAAAGATGGCCTACAACCAAGAGGGAAATCCTATATAATAAAAGCCTAATATGCTAAGTGTCTGGTCCAGTTGGCTGTTTAACCAATCAAAATGTAATATGCTAATGATATGCTAAGGCCACTCAACTGCTTGCTATGACATGCACTGACCACCAGCAGGCAGATGCTCCAACTGGTTGGTTAGCTTGCTGCTGGGGTCCGGCTGATCGGGATTGAGTGAGATGGGCCGGACACACCCACGAGCCCTCCCGTGGTTCCTCCCCAGCTGGCCAACCCCCCTGTCCTTCCCCAGCCCCAGTTGTGCACCAGTGGGGTCCCTTGGCCTGGCCTATGCCCTCTCGCAGTCTGGGACCCCTTGGGGGATGTCGGAAAGCCAGTTTTGGCTGGATGGCAGAACGACCTGTTGCTAGGACGCGCAATGACCAGGGGGCAGATGCTCAATGCAGGAGCTCTCCCCTGGTGGTCAGTATGCTCCCACAGGGAGAGCACCACTCAGCCAGAAGCTGGGGTCATGGCTGGCGAGTGCAGCACCAGTGGCGGGATCCTCTCCCGCCTCCATGGCAGTGCTAAGGATGTCCAATTGCCGGCTTAGGCCCACTCCCTGAGGGCTGTCAGACCTCGAGAGGGCACTTGCTGGGCTGAAGGACCCCTGGCCCCCTCCCCGAGTGCACGAATTTCGTGCACTGGGCCTCTAGTGAATTAATACTAGAAACACATATATGACAGAGATGATGTATTGGCAAACTGATCTGTTAAGACAGATATCTTCAAGGATACAAAACAAAACATAAACATGACAAAAGAAATTGGTAGGAAATCTCAATACATAAATGAAAAATATTTAGAAAAAAACAAATGGAGATTTTAGAACAGCAAAATAAAATATCTTAAATTTTAAAAATTTACTAAATGGGCTCTAATATAGATTAGACACCAAAGAAGAAAATATCAATGGACTTGATGACAAATTAACAAAAATTATCTAATGTGAAGATCAGTTAGATAATAGATGGAAAATGAATAGAGCCTCAGGGACTTTAACAGTTTAGGAAAAAAATTATGAATCACAAGTAAATGAAGTTACATATTGAAAAACTTAAGGAAACCTTTACTACATTGACATATTTAGCAATATCATCATCACTAATAAAAGCAGACTTAGAACTGGACGCCATTTCGAAGCTTTGATAGCGTTCCCGGCACTTTTGGCGGAAGACAGGAGGAGTGCAATTGTGCTCCCTGGCACTCTAGGGGTTAAAAAATTCCAAAGCCATTCAATGGCAAAAAAATAATACTCTTTTTAACTAATAGTGCTAAAGCAACTGGATATCTGTATAGAAAAAGTTAACCTTGATCCATACCTCATATCTTTTTTATACAAAAAAGTCAAAGTGGATAATTAACCTAAATATAAATTATAAAACTCATGGCAGAAAACAGGAAACAAGCCATTTTAACCTTGAGGAAGGCAATTATTATTGTTATTTTTTTGACAGGACAGAAAAAGAAACACCAATGATGAAATAAAATAAAAATGGGTAAGTTGGAATTCATCAAAATGGAAAGCTTCTGTTCAAAAAAGAAACTTTTGTTATTAAAGAAATTACATATAAGCCACACTTCTGACAAAAGACCAATCCAGAATATGTAAGGAATTCCTGTAACTCAGTGGTTCTCAACCTTCTGGCCCTTTAAATACAGTTCCTCATGTTGTGACCCAACCATAAAATTATTTTCGTTACTACTTCATAACTGTAATGTTGCTACTGTTATGAATCATAATGTAAATATCTGATATGCAGGATGGTCTTAGGCGACCCCTGTGAAAGGGTCGTTCAACCACCAAAGGGGTCGCGACCCACAGGTTGAGAACCACTGCTCTAGCTGAAGAAAAAGGACAACCCAATTTTTTATAGATAAAGATTTTAAAAACTTTATTAATGAGCAAAAGACAAATAGGCACTCTGAATGTAATATACACTAATATCCAATAAAGGATGAAAGTGTTCAAAATCATTAAATCATCAAATACGCAGATTAAAATCACAATGAGGTACCACCACATATTTACTAGAATAGCTAAAATTATATATAATGACTGTCTCAAATATTGGTGGGGATGTAATCCCAGATCTCTCATATTTTGTTGGTACAAGTACAAATTAGAACAATCATTTAAATATTACCTTGCAGTTTCTTATAAAGTTGCATGCACCGGTACACTATGAAATAATAATTCCACATTTTATTATCAAGAGTAATGGAAACATGTATATACAAAAAGTCATGTTGGCATGCTCATAACTTTTTTTCATAATAACTAAATATCATCAACAGAAAAATGGATAAAATATTAGTGGAATACAGTTCAGCAATGAAAAGGAATGAAGTACTTTTATATGCAACAACACAGATGAACCTCAAAAAAATATGCTAAATGAAATAAGTCAGATTCAAATGAATACATATATTAAGATATTTATATGAAGTTCTAGGACATAAAACTAACTTGTAGTGAAAGAATTCATAGTATGAACTAAATTTGATGTGGGAAGGGTTCTGAAAGTTGACTGGGGAGTTACATGAAGGAACATTTTGGGGTGATAGCAATATTCTCTATCTTGAATAATATGTGGGTTACATGTATGTATAAGTTTGTCAAAATTCACCAAAATTTATGCTTAAAATGTATGCATTTCACTCTATTGAAATTATGATGCAGCTAAAAAGGGAAAAATACATAAAAATAAATACCAGCAAATCTAATCTAGCACATTTTAAAAGGAATAATAATGACCAAATGGGGCTTATTTGGTTTATTTTATATATGGAAGATTGGTTTACAATTCCAATTTATCAATGTATTTCTACACTAACAGAAAAGATATAAAGTTATCTGATCATCTAGATCAGAGATTGTCAAACTTCTTAAAGATCCAGACTATTAATATTTTTTAACCTTGAAGGACTTACATATCTCTGTTGCAACTACTCAGCTCTGTCATTGTAGTGCAGAAGAAGTTACAGATAACCTAATCCAATAAAAGAGAAACATGCAAATTGACCGTACCTCTGCTATGCCCAAGCCACACCCACCAGCCAATCAGAGTGACTATATGTAAATTAAGCCAGCCAAGATGGGGCCAGGAGCCATGGAGCTGGAGCAAGCAGGAGGCTTGGTTGCCTCAGCGATGGAGGAAGCCAAGCTTCCCGCCTGCCCTGGCCGGCTGTGGCCTCCACTCAAGGCAACAAAGTTTCAATTATAGAAGATAAGTAAATCCCAGATACCTGCTTCCAGCCAGCCTACACTGGGAGCTTGGGTGGCTGGGGGCTGTGGCCAGCCTGCAAACAGCCATCAGCTCTCACCCAGGATGGCCACACCCTCATGGGGTGAGGGTCCCCGCTAGGGGCTTGACCAGCCTGAAAACAGCCCTCAGCCCCTCACCAAGGCTGGCCAAGCACCCCAGCAGGACCCCTCAACCTGAAGGGGGTGTGGCCAGCCTGCAAACAGCCCTCAGCCACTCACCCAGGCTGGCCAGGCACCCCAGCAGGGACGCCCCCTCCCTGAATGGGGTGTGGCCAGCCTGAAAACGGCCCTCAGCCCCTCACCCAGGCTGGCCAGGCACCCAAGCGAGGACCCCCACCCTGATCCAGGACACCCTCAAGGCAAACCAGCCAGCCCCCACCCATGCACCAGGCCTCTATCCTATATAATAAAAGGATAATATACAAATTGACCCTAACAACAGAACTACTGGGAATGACTGGTCACTATGACACACACTGACCACCAGGGGGCAGATGCTCGATGCAGGAGCTGCCCCCTGGTGGTCAGTGCTCTCCCACAGGGGGAGCTCTGCTCAGCCACAAGCCAGGCTGACGGCTGCCAGTACAGCGGTGGTGGAGGGAGCCTCTCCCGCTTCCTCAGCACACTAAGGATGTCCGACTGCAGCTTAGGCCTGCTCCCTGCTGGCAACTGGACATCCCCTGAGGGCTCCCAGGCTACCAGAGGTATGTCTGACAGCCAGCTTAGGGCCAATCCCCTGGGGTGCGGGCCTAAGCCAGCAGGTGGACATCCCCCAGTGAGTCCCAGACTGTGAGAGAGCACAAGCCGGACTGAGGGACCACCCCCCGCCTTTAGTATATAAATGAAAGGCATAGCTATATTTCAACAAAATTCATTACAAAAGAGGCTATCAGCTCATAAACTATAGTTTGCTTACCCCTGATCTAGATAATGTTTTATGACTTAAAAAATCTCAGCGAACTGAGAATAGAAATCACTCCTTTGATGTGATTTTAAAATTCAACAAAAGACTTTAGCTAATATGATACTCATGAAATATTGAAAACTTTTCCTGCGAAATTTGGAACATGACAAGGTTGTCTGCCTGCTATAGATTAAAAAGAAAATTTAAATGTCAAAAAATAAATTAAAAATTTTTAGAGGGAAAAGGGAGGAAGTCCTATGATTTTAATCTCAAATGATAATAAGATCATGTTTTGGATTTATATTACTAGAGGAAATGGGAATAAAAGAACAGAGATTAGCATTAAGAAACCTGAGATGCTATAATTTCATGTAAAATTTAACATTTATGAACTGAAAAAGGAGAGGAAAAATCAATAAGGAACAGTAATTACCTATTAATACATTGGAAACAGGAATCTTGAGACAGAAAGAAATTATCTTTAGCTTAATATTGTACAAATATATTTTAATTACGTAGTAAGTCAATTCTAATTTTTCAGTCTTTTTAAAATATATTTTTATTGATTTCAGAGAGAAAGGAAGAGGGAGGGAGAGATAGAAACATCAATAATGAGAGAATCACTGATCGACTGCCTCCTGCACGCCCCACAATGGGGATGGAGCCCACAACCTGGGCATATGTCCTGACTGGGAATTGAACCGTGACCTCCAGGTTCATAGGTTGACACTCAACCACTGAACCATACGTGACCTCCAGGTTCATAGGTTGACACTCAACCACTGAACCATACTGGCCAGACTAATTTTTCAATCTTATTTGACCACATAATGCTGTGGTCAAATAAGCTTGAGAAACATCCCACTGAATTCTATTATAAGGAGAAAATTTTGGAGAAATCTGAGCTAAAATCTGTTCATAAGCAAAGCAGGCACTTTACATTTTATGGAATTTCTGAAGGTAGCAATCTCCTAGAACCCAATGGATAATTCTAATCTTTCCTCTCAGCCAAGTATGGTTCTTGGGCCCTATTGCAAACTCAATAGTTTGGCTACTCAGCACTTCTGCTTTAAAGGTGGAAAAGCAAAATACTTTCTATCCTAGGACTAGTACAGCTCGTGCTTGTCATGTGGCTTGAGTTTTACCAGTGACACTAAAGCAATAGTCAATAGGGAAAGTTTTTGCAATCCTAATAAAAGCCTCCTTTTTGGTATCTTGATGGAATAACCCTGCCCCCTCCACTCCCCCCACACACACACTCCCACATGCAACTGGACAAGGCATGACTTGTTCTTGTTCTCTTTGTATGACTGTGCTTTCACAGCATTTCTAGTTGAGTGTCAAGAGGGGATGAAAACGAATGTCTATGTCTAACCTGACATGTTTAACCTGAGTCCTAAACATAGTCCACGAATTCCAACATTTTAAGCATATTAAAGCCTGCTTGAGAATGAAAAACACCAATTTTAGGGTCATGCTTATCATGTGAGGAGAGGAGATAGGAACTTGGATTGGTAAGGGTTTTATAGGAGCGTCAAAACCAACTATAGCTATGTTTTGTAATTTGAAAATGAAAGAAAGGCAAAATGTTAAATTTGATGGAGCTTGAAGTTGTATACCAGAGTGGGTTTTTTTGTATTAGACTATAATTTTAAACATATTAAAATATTTCAGAACTTAAAAGATTACCCTCAGAATGAATTGTTTAAAATGCATTAATAGGTACTAAAAATAGGGGCCTTGAAAATCCATCTATTTATGTATGGCAAGACATTGAATAGCAGGAAGAAGATAGGTGGAATATGAAAGAACAATCAAAACCAGATTATGGTGTAGATGTTCCATTTACCTAACTAAGGGCTAGAAGGTGATATCAATCACCACAGTAGAATATGCTCAGTCACTCAATCACTCACTCAGTCACTCACATACACAAATGCATTCATGCATGCATGCATATTATGCATGAAAAAAAAAATATACACACACACACTAGAGGCCTGGTGCACGAAAATTTGTGCACTTGGGGGCGGGTTGGGGGGGTCCCTCAGCCTGGCCCGTGCCCTCTCGCAGTCCAGGAGTCCTCAGGGGATGTCCAACTGACGACTTACGCTCAGGAGAGCAGGCCTAAGCCACAGTCTGGCCTCCCTCTGCGGGAGGTGACCAGTGGGCCGATCAGGGGAAAGCGCAAGTGGCGAGCAGCCGACCCTGCTCCCCATTGCGCCACTGCCACCAGTGGCATCCCCGTGGGAGGTGACCGGACAGGTGATCAGGGGATGGTGCTGGCCCCCATTGCCCTGCCACTGCCCCCTGCCCCCTGCCCCACCCCATTGCTTTCCCCTCCCTCTGCCCACTGGCACATGCCTTGGCTGGCCTGGTGCCACCTGCTCGCCGGCCCAGCCCCTTACCGACCGGTTGTTCTGCTGTTCGGTTGATTTGCATATTATGCTCTTATTATATAGGATTACACTTTGGTTGAAGGGCCAACTGGATGACTGGACACTTAGCATATTAGGCTTTTATTATATAGGACTAGAGGCCCGGTGCACAAAAATTTGTGCACTCGGGGGGGAGGGGGGTCCCTCAGCCCGGCCTGTGCCCTCTTGCAGTCTGGGACCCCTCAGGAGATAACGACCTGCTGGCTTAGGCCTGCTCCCGGGTGGCAGAGGGCAGAGCCAATCCCTAGGTGCAGCCCCTGGTCGGGCTCAGAGCAGGACCGATTGGGGATTTGGGGCGTCGCCCCCTGTCATGCACAGAGCACGGCGGATTGGGAGGTTGTGATGCCACCCCCAGTCACGCTCAGGGTAGGGCTGATTGGGGGGTTGGGGCACCACCCCCTGTCACACTCAAGGCAGGGTTGATGGGGAGGTTGCGGCGCCACCCCCTGTCACGCACAGAGCAGGGCCAATCAGGGGGTTGGGGCACTGCCCCCTGTCACTCAAAGAGCAGGGCCCATCAGGGGGGTTGGGGCTCTGTACCCTGTCACGCACAGAGCAGGACCAATCAGGGGGTTGGGGAGCCGCCACTGTCACACTCAGGGCAGGGCCGATGGGGAGGTTATGGCTCTACCCCATCACACACAGAGCAGGGCCCGTGGGGGGGGGGGGGGGGAGGTTGGGGCGCCACACCCTGTCACACACAGAGCTGTAGGGTGATCAGGGGTTTGGGGAGCTCGCCCTTATCAGGCACAGAGCAGGGCTGATCAGGGCATTGGGGCGCCTTCCCCTGTCACGAACAGAGCAGGGCGGATAGGGAGGTTGTGGTCCCACCCCCTGTCACACACAAGAGCCGCAGGGCGATCAGGGGGTTTGGGCGCTGCTCCCTGTCACACTGATCCCGGTGCTGGGAGGCATATTACCCTTTTACTATATAGGGTAGAGGCCTGGTGCACGGGTGAGGGCCAGCTGGTTTGCCCTGAAGGGTGTCCTGGATCAGGGTGGAGTGCCCACTGGGGTGCCTGGCCAGCCTGGGTGAGGGGATGATGGCTGTTTGCAGCTGGTCACACATCCTTCAGGGTGGGGGTCCCCACTGGGGTGCTTGGCCAGTCTGGGTGAGGGGCTGAGGGCTGTTTTCAGGCTGGCGGGTGACTGAAGCTCCCAACCGCTCCTTTTTTTCTTTTTTCTTTTTTTATTCTGGGCCAGCTTTAGCTTTGAGGCTTGGCTCCAGCTCTTAGGCCCCCGCTGCTGAAAACAGGCTTCTGGCCTTTGTTTACAATGTTGCGATCCTGCTGGCTGATGCCCTGTGGACTAAAGCAGGTTTCTGGGGTTTTGTTTAGCTTCTATATTTGTTACATAGTTGCTTAGAGTTGCAGCTCAGAGGCCTGCAGCGGCAGGCGGGGAACGTTGGAGCCCTCCGTTACTGAAGCAAGCAAGCCTCATGTTAGTTTCAAGCTGCCTGGCTGTCGGCCGCCATCTTGGCTGGCAGTTAATTTGCATATTGGCCTGATTAGCCAATAGGGTAGCGGTCGTACGCTAATTACCATGTTTCTCTTTTATTAGATAGGATTTGCGATTAGACTAGGTATAGAGTATATATGTTCTCTCATTAAATTCTGTGAGTTTCTTTTAAAACAAATTATTTTTCTTGTCTAATACTTTATAATTTTTTCCAGTTTATTTTAGGTATAGATATCTAACCTAGCTAAACCCGACATCAATATTCAGGAACTCCGAGAGGTCAGAACAGGTAAGCAGCCTCCTTAAAAAATGTCATCTTATTGAGGTTGATTTCTTTCTGTGTGATGTTGTTACAGAAGTGTATGTCAGTGATCTATATTTAAAACCAAAATTTAAATTTATACATTTTTTAATGTTTGATTAAATCTGATTTAGAACTGCACATTAACAACAAAAGTGAAAATCACTGTTTTATTTGGAAACTTCCTAAAGAGGCTGTTATACTCAGCTATACCTTGAACTAAACTCAATGATGCTCAGTTTATATATAGTACTATATCTAGAATAGCTTTTCTTTTTGATAGCACATAATTTGAATGATCTGATAGCACAACTGGTCCAGTAATTATCCATTCAGTCACAGAAATATTTGTCTAGGAAATTGAATTGCCACAATTATCCAGTTTGGGGATTCATGATGAAATATTGAATAGGTTTTATCTTTATATTGTGTCTAGATAGTAAACATAATTTAGTAGAAGAGGCATAATAGTTGGAATCAGAACTATTTTCCAGCCCTAACTATGCCATTTTCTAGATGTGTGATTTGGGTAAACTATATAACTTCTTTGAGCCTCAATCTCTTCATCTATAAAGTGGGGACATATGATTACATATTATAAAATTTGTTTAAGTAATCTATGTAGAAAATAATTAATACCTTAGTTCCTTTCCTATTTTCATAAAATTCATCTCATAAATCACTGCCACTGATTAAAATCCATGGACAATTAGTATCCAAAGCAGTAAGGAACACTCATCTTTTCTTTTAGTTGTTTTAAGCAATTGATTCATGTTTTCAAATTGCTCAGACAAAACCAATGTGTCAGTTATAGCAGGGCTCTCAATCTACTTGCAAGATCTCCAGGCAAATTCAGCTGATTAGCTATTTTACTTATGCCTTCCTACTAATAATGACCCTTACAAAAACAGAATGGAAGCAACTATTAAAAAATGAAGGGTTCAGTGTAGGGATGGATGGGAAAAGGGTATTTATACAAATGTAATTGCAGTAATTTTAAACTTGCCCCAAATCAAAATGACCCTATGTATGTATTTCTGTTTTAACTGCTTTACATGTTCTTAGGGAAGTTGTGTGGTTCTAAATCCATATTCACCCAAAATATTGACCCAAAAACATATTCATTACGACATTAGATGATTGGGGCTTTTAAGAAAGATCCCACTGAATAATGTACTGTCTTGTACCACAAACTACTAGAAGGGGAAAATAAGACAAAAAACATGTTATATACTTACTGGTATGAGTGGGGGAAAGAGAAAAGATATAGCTATGTTATGATCTGCCTTTGATTTTTCTGTTTGATAAAAAGAAATAATTTTCTCTTGCCCAGATGAATACAGTGATGACCTAGGAGATTTCGTGACCTTTTTGGAGAACCAAAATCAGTTTTTCTCTGAAGGTTGGGTGGGTGCACTTTCCTTGGGGATTTGACCCTAGTGTCCATGGTGGCCTGTCCATATTACAAAAACTATAGCCATCATCATTCGTCTGCTACAGCTCTTCTCAGAGAATTGCCAAATGTCAAGGAAATCAGCTGCTGGGGGGAACTGTGGAAAGCAGAAGAGAAGTTGAGGTTCACTGAGACATTGTAGCTGTATTACAATGAGCAAATCAATAGGTGACAACTATACTGGCACCAATCTACAGGAATTTTTTTTTCTCTTGAAAATGACCTAAAAATTGAACAATAAAGATTGTGTACCTCCTTTCATTTAGAAACATGTACTACCAGTAAGTCAGACTCTTCCCTGAAAAGTTGACCTCTGCTTCCTAGCCTCAGTGAAAAACACAGCTGGAAATAGTAATTTTCAGAATAGAAAACCCAGAATGGTGATTCCCCAGAACCAATCTGCTGTGCTGAGTGGACAACAGTCACCTAGGGAACTTGTTAAAAAGACATATTCCTGGTCCTGGCTGGGTAGCTCACAGTTGGTTAGAGCATTGTCTTGATACGCCAAAATTGTAGGTTCAATCCCCAGTCGGGGCACATACAAGAATCAACCAATTAATGCACAAATAAGTGGAACAATAAGTTAATGTTTCTCTCTCTCCCCCTCCTTTCGCTAAACAAACAAGACAATAACAGCAACAAAAACATATTCTCAGACTCTGGTCCACAGATTTTGATTTCATAGGTCTATGAGAGGGCCCAGGAAGATGTTTTCTTAAAAAAAAAAAAAAAAGCTTTCCATGTATACTACACAACTTATGGTGGGTGCATCCATATAATAATATACAAATGCATATGCAAAGAAGAGTGAGGAATTTGTTTATGTATGTATATGGGCCAATCTTCAGGATGTTTTATCAAGTGAAAAATACAAGGCTGTGTCATTTACTACCAATTTAGCAAAGAAGGATGAACAGATTGCTTATATAGACATTAAATTTGTCTAGAAGTTTACACAAAAGGCTGATAATATTGGTTTTGCCTCTGTACAAAACAACTAGGTGGTTGACAGATAGGAGTGGGAGACATATTTTTGCACAGCATAACCTATACCTTTGAAATTTGATCCAAGTAAAAATATTTTATATTCAGAAATTGACCAAAAAATATTATTTTTCTCATACTCATGACAAAATATGGCCTATAAATAACTGTTCAGGTAACTCTGATATTCAGCCAGAATTTTAACTACTGGCCAAGAATTATATAATGTGCAACATATTAATGTAATAATATGTAAATATTATAGGTAGCATATATAATGAACCATGTCTCTAAGAAATTAAGTATTCTCTTTCTGTGAAGATAGAGCACTACACCAGCAAGGTAGGAACAGGGCAGTTGCATTATTGTGAATGATAAATTTCTGGAAACTTCACCTATCTTTTATCTGTATAGTTCAAGACTAAGTTTCAATAGGTTTGACAAAAGACAATGGATCTAATTTGCCACTTCCCAATGAAAATAGCAAAAAAACAGTTTACAATTTATTCAGCCAGCTTTGAATTATGTAATTCTTTTTTAAAAACATATTTTATTGATTTTTTTACAGAGAGGAAGGGAGAGGGATAGAGAGTTAGAAACATCCATGTGAGAGAAACATCGATCAGCCGCCTCCTGCACACTCCCCACTGGGGATGTGCCCGCAACCAAGGTACATGCCCTTGACAGGAATCGAACCCGGGAGCCTTGAGTCCACAGGCCGACGCTCCATACGCTGAACCAAACCGGTTAGGGCAAGAATTATGTAATTCTTGATCTTTTTTATAATTGAAAGTGTTAACAAAAACGAACATTCAAACCTGTAAGGAATTTTTGTGAGTTTATTTGAGCCAAACTGTGGATAATTGCCAGGAAGCAGAATCTCAATGTGTTGAGATAGTGTTCTGGAGAATGGCGGTTTTTCATCTTGTTTTGTACATTACAATCCATGGGTGATAGATTAGGGAGGCCCAAGAAAGCAAAGGAGGTGGGGGAACCTCTGGTATTAGATAAAAACTACATTGATAGACACATGCTTCCTTTACACAGGTGGGTATAGGATAGTTAACAGTTAATAATTAACATGATAACAATAACAATGAGGGAATTTGTGGTCTCCTCAAGGTGCCAGGGCTGTGCCCTGAGGGGTCTGGAAAAAAGCAAAGTTACAAATTACCGTGAGATTCCACAGGCATGTTATTTTATTTTAGATGCAAAAAGACAATAAGCTCAATAAAGATGGAAGTTGAACTTTGTCAGGGAAGATACTGGCCTAGGATATGACTATCCACTAAAAAGGTTTTTTAACTAAAGGTTTTAATTTCAGACCATCCTTTGTGGTTACTTTAGGTCTCTTGAGTTTGCAAGGCCACCATGCAGGCCTTTCCTGACTTAATCAGGTTAGCAGAAGAAATAGGAATTATTTCAAAATATATGCAGAGAGATTTTATTAGTTTTATACCACACCACTTCAAATTAGTGAAGCTCAAAATCACATTAAATGCAGACACATTGTTCTTGACTACATTTGATTAACCTCCTCAAAAAAAAAAATCTTCACAGAAAATACATTTTGATGTGGTTCATTTGGTTTTTATTTAGAGTTGATCAAGGAACACCCACTTGAAAAACACTTCTGCATTTTCTGTGAAACTGTTAAACACTGTGACCGCTGGTATCCTTGATGCCACTTATAAAAATCACAATTTCCAAGTTAAAATGTTTATTACCAGAAAATATTTTAAAAAACTGTTTGGTCCTTTTTTTTTTCTTTTTCTTTTTCTTTTTTTTTTTTGTATGGTCCTCTTAGTAGATGAGAATTGCCTCCCAGAATCTGGGAGTTGAATTTGATGTTCAACCATAGTATATGGCAAATTTCCTAAAAAATGTGGGATGATTTAGTGTTGAGAAAAGAAAAGCAAGGATCACCTGTTTATATAATTTATGTAGCATAAATTTTAAACAACAAACAAAACAATTTGTACTGGATAACAATTTCTGATTTTAATTAAAATTTGGGTCCCTGGGCAAGGTAAAGCAATTGAGTGGATAATAATGAGGTTCCTTTCTTAGAGGATCTTAGGGTTAAACAGCCAATGAGAAAAGTCCCATTTTTGAAGTAGTGCTTCTTGAGTGGGTTGGCTCATGAATGCATGCTTTAAATGGCTAGACAAGAATAGTGAAGAAAATGTTCTAAGAGCTGAGTGTCAGTCTCAAAGAGAAACTAATGTTTGACTCATTCTAACCATATGGATGATGCCTTGGGAACCAACCAAATTATTTTGACTTTCCCTAGTCTTTCTCTTGGTTAGGATCTTGCACAGACCCGTCTAAGACAAATGGCTAATCAGTATCTGGCAGAATATTCAGACTGTAAGGGAATTCTGTTTGGACAAGGGTGGACAAATAACGTGGCTTAGAATAAATAACTGCTGAATATAAAATGGTACAGCCACTTTGGAAAACAATCTCACAGTTCCTCAAAAGGTTAAGTATAGAGTGACCATATGACCCACCCATTCCACTCCTAGGTGTAGTTTCCTATTGGTCCATCTAACCTGATATTTTAATTAGTCCCATGGATGATTTAGGGAAGAGAGATAAATTGTTTCCTATTCTTAATTCAAGAGTCATCTGGAATAGACAATAATTATATTGGACCTTGTTTATTGTCTCTATTTCTTTCTGCTGTATACATATGTCTCTATTTTTGTAGGTATAGTATACACAACTTTTTACTAAAATAATGAGCTTATCTGACTAAAAATAACATATCTAGTGTTGATTATTAAAAATATAGGGAAAAAATATGAGCTTAGCATCCAGATACTCAATGTTAATATTTTACGGCTTCATCCTCCTTTGAAGGATGAATTTACATATATCTATATATATATTCATTTTATTTTATGAAAGTGGGAGCATACACTTCATACTTGTCCTAATCTAATTTCCCCAATTCCATGAAATAATCTAGTACAATATCATTCTCATTACTAGAAGATGTTACCTTACAATGACATGCCATGTACTTTTTGAACTTTATATGAGAAACAGAGTCTAAGAAAAAGATGTGTGTTGTGTGCAGTAGTTTTATTGGTGAGTGCCCATGGGATAAACCCTTATATGAGCATGTAAAGGAAATACGGTTGGGTGAAACTACAATGAAGTTGCAATAAAGACCCTAGGGAGCTCTGGCAAGGGATGGCCCTTCAGAGTTGTCACTCCTTGAAGCAAAGGGTCTGAGTCTTTGAAACCCATTATTACCCAGTAATGGAATGGGGACTGTGCCCTGGAGTAGGTCTGAACTGGGGCAAGGCAGCTCTTTTCAGAGGAGGGCAATTCACATATAGAAATTTAGCTGAGAGCCATTGGTTGTCGATGCTACCAGCAACTGATGAAATGAATTCTTAAGTCCTAAAGGGGAAATCTGGGAGAAATAAAATAGTATTTACTAAAGTCTGTCTCTTGTTCCACTTGAATTTACTTAAATATTTATTAAGTTTTCATTGTATCTTTCTTCTACTATTTATTCTAGGTTCCATTCACTCTTGGCTAGCATCTTTGCTGGTCTAAGTGATCTAGGTGGCTTGCATGATGGGATGTCCTCTGAGCCTCTGACTTTCTTAGGCCATAGCTGTTGCATTTATACAATTATTGTCAAAAATGGGCAAGAGATTCCACAGGGGATTGCATGGGTACCAAACATATTCTTCCCTGCCCTCATGGTTAAGTAGTAGTTCTGTTTACCTGATTTTCAGCCAAGTACCTGTGCTAGGGTGGTGATTCCTTTCTTGTTACTACTTTCTTTGTTTTCTTCTTGTCATGACAACCCTAAAATGAAAGTAGTAGTAAAGTTTAATGGGACACTTGCTGTGTCTTTTGATGGAACGTTTCCCCCTCTGAGAAGCAGAACATCTGGACCCATGTTGACTAGAGTTGTAGAAATGGGAAGCACATCTATACTAATAAAAGCATAATATGCTAATTAGACTGAATGACCTTCTGGATATCATTCCGGATGTCCTTCTGGACAAAGCCGCGGTGGTGGAGGCTGAGGCAGAGGCAGTTAGGGGTGATCAGGCAGGCAGGCAGGCAAGCGGTTAGGAGCCAGTGGTCCCGGATTGCTAGAGGGATGTCTGACGGGTCCTAGAATGGGGAGGGTGCAGGCTGGGCTGAGGACCACCGCCCCCCTGCACTAATTTGGTGCACCGGGCCTCTAGTATTCTATAAATTGGTCACTTGGAGGGATTGTAAGCAGGGATACTCCTACTGCCTTCTGTTGGGTCTTAGGCCCAAACATTCTACCTACTGGAAACTTAGCATCACACAACAGCTATTTAATTATTTAGGTGTAATGAGGTCATGGAATATAAACCCCCTATTCTTGTAGAACCTCATATCCAAGCTGGTGCCTTAGTTACACTTACAAAAGACTATTCTATCAATATCAGACTTGCAACTAGGTTGTGTAGTATGTGATCAAACCGGTGGATCTCATGGTCATGTGCTCACTGCCATATGTCCTTTTGATTTGGGTTGTTTTCCTGAGAAGGATGCAAGGGTGATTTCTTTCCTGGGTCCCTATCCAGATGGATTTGAAGAATGAAGCCAGGGACAAAAGGTGGTAGATGAAAAAGGTGGAAATTTATTGGAAGCAAATACAAGCTCCCATGTAGGGAGGGAATCCCAATGGGGTAACCCACAAAGCCCCTTTTACTAAGGTTTATAAATGCTGTAGTTCTTTGTCTCTTCATGGTCCTTCTAATTGGACCCCTTCCTCACTTTATGATCCTATTCTCTTCTAATTGGTCACTCTTTTTGCAGAATATCAGCTTCAAAGCCCAAAACCCACATGTTGCCCCCCCCCATTTTATCTCCCCCTTATTTTGTAACATTTCTCTTATCTCCTGTGAAAATCTGTCTGCCATTGTTGGCATTTCTTTATCTTCTGTGAAAGTTTGTTTCCTTTTTTCCCATACTCTGTGATTTTTCCTTATCTTCTATAATGTCTGTCTTCCTCTTCCCTTATCCTGTGGCACCTTTTTTATTCTCTGTGAATGTATGCCTTCTGGTGGCTCCAAGCCCTCACCTATGCATTTCTCCCCCATGCACACTCTTTATTCTTTAAACTCCCTAAACCCGCCTATTTTATCCTAAAATTCCTCTCACTTCATTTTCAAATGGGTGTCTTAGTTCCAATTCAGTATACCCAAAACTCTGTAAGCCCTAGTGGTGCTGCCTGAGGTCCTGTGGATGGCAAAGGCAAACCTGGAATATGTGTTGATCCCACCCAAGTTCAAATGCTGTCCTTGTCAAGTGGTCAGTTTGTCACCAAATAGCTAGTTTATATTCTTGAGGATTAAGCCATATCAGGATTTAGCATTTGTCTCTGTGCTGAGAAATAGGATACTTGGCAGTGGAGTAGCTAGATTAGCCTTGGTGAGTGGGAGCTATGTGTTGCATAGCCTTCATCCTTGCCACTGTGACTTCTCTGTTTATGTAACCACTAGAGGCCTGGTGCACAGAATTTATGCGTAGGGGGGGAGGTCTCTCAGCCCAGCCTGCACCTTTTCCAATCCAGGAACCTTTGGGGAATGTCCAACTGCCAGTTTAGTCGGACATCCCTCTCGCAATCCGGGACTGCTGGCTCCTAACTGCTCACCTGCTTGCCTGCCTGATAACCCCTAACTGCCCCCCCTCCCAGCCTGATCACCCCTAACTGCTTCTGCCTGCTGGCTTGATTGCCCCTAACTGCCCCCCACCCCCACCAGACTGGTTGCCCCTTGTGGGCCTGGTTGCCCCACGCAGCCTGCTGTTTAGTCGTTTGGTCGTCCCTCACTAACCCCACTGCTGGCCTTATTGCCTCATGCAGCCTGCTTTTTGGTCGTTACTATTACTGTGGTGGTGTCCTGGACAATTTGCATATTCCTCTATTATTAGTATAGATAGTTTATGAAAATTAAAAAGATATAAACCAAAAATGGAGAACCAAGAAGATGATAAGAAATGAAACAAGGAGCCTGGCTGGCGTGGCTCAGTGGTTGAGTGTTGACCTGTGAACCAGGAAGTCATGGTTTGATTCCTGGTCATCATGGTTGTGGGCTTGAGCCCCATTGTAGGGTGTGCAGGAAGTAGCTGATCAATGATTCTCTCTCATCATTGATGTTTCTATCTCTCCATCTCTCAAATCAATAAAAATATATTTTAAAAAATAAAATGAAACAAGGAGACTTGGGTTCTAGTCTTAGCTTTACTGTTATCTTTGAATTTTATATTTAACAAACCATTTCACTTCTCAAAGCCTTAATTGCCTTACCTACATTATGACAGTTGAATGAGATCAGTTTTTCCAATCTAGAGTCTACTGAGAAAGTAATAAAATTTCGAGAGCTATTTCCAGTATTTTATAAAGTCTAATGAAAATAATTTATCTGGCCTTAATAAGGTTGCAGAGGGATCAGGTGAGGGACACTGCACTGACAATTTAGGCAAGTGAGAGCTGCATCAGATAAACACTGTAGAATAAAAGAATCTTAGAACATCATTGTATGCTGAGTATTTTCAGGGTCATCCGGTCAAACTCACAAACAGATGCACAAATCCCCTCATTATAATTCTAAACCTTCCTTTGAACTCTTTCCATATCATGAGTAGGCCTGTCCAGTTTCAGAGGGCTCTAATAATTACATTGTCTTATCACTTTCTCCTGTCAGTAGTGGATCTCTTTCTTTCATCACCTCACATTCTCTCCTCAATTTATTCCAATTGAGCTTCATTACTGCCAAATTCAATGTTCTCTACTTTGTTCTTATCTTACCTCATTTCAAACAGTATTTGACACAATTGATCACTCCCTCCTTCTTGAAATGATTTCCTCTTCCACCTTCCTGGTTAGTACATCCCCTGACTTTTAACTCACTGGTTGATCCTTCTCAGTTTTGTATTCTGGGTTCTCCTTTTCTTCTATCCAATCTCTAAATTGGTTCAGTAACTTGGCCCTATTCTCTTAAGTGATATGACTTATTGTCCTGGTGTTAGGTGGTCTAGTCTTTCAAATAATATCTTCCATTTGTCACCTGTCTCTGAAACTTAGATCAAATATCTAATGTCATACTTAACAACTCTTTTTGGATGACTAATAGACATCTAAAACTTGATTTGTCCATAAGAGAACGTTTTGTTTTTACACCCAAACCCATTCCTTCCCCAAGCTCTCAAATATCAGAAAATAGCACAATTTCTTATAGATTTCTCCGTCAAAAACTTAGATTACATTTATAATTTAGCCTTTTCTCTCTCTAATACACTCCCAAGTTCTATCACTTCTAACTCCAAAAGTGATCCAAAACTGACTGATTTTTATGTCCATTACCACCATCTTTTTCTAAGACTTTCCCATTTTTGGCCAGGACTATTGCTATAATCTTCAATTGGTCTCCTTGCTTGCACTCTTGGTTCTACAATCTATTCTCCATGTAACAGCAAAAGCAACTGACTGACTGTTTTGTTTAGATTTGTATTTATTCATTTTTAGAGAAAGGGTTGAAGAGGGAGAATGAGAGCGAGAGAGAGAGAAAGAGAGAAACATGGATTTGTTGTCCCACTTATTTATGCATTCATTGGTTGATTATTATATATGCCCTGATGGGGAATTGAACCTACAACCTAGGTGTATCAGGATGATGCTCCAACCAACTGAGCTAACCGGCCAGAATCAAGAGTGATTTTTTAAAAATATAATCAGATCATGTGACTCCTCTGCTTAAAACCCACCAAATGCCTGGCTGCTGATGGTAGCTAAAATCTCAATATTTTACCTTGTCCTATAGTGTCATAAATGATCTGGACTCTGCATCACTGAACTTCCCATAAACATCGTTTCTACCCTGTCCACAACCTTTCAGCCAAACTGGGATTCTCTCTTACCTTAGGATCTTTGTACTAGTCATTCATTTTCTTAGAATTATTTTTCCTCAGTTATGGATCCTTCTTGTCATTTATGTCTCAGTTGAGATGTAAATTTCTTAGATAGGACTCCTGGCCACTCAATCCAAAATAGCCTCTGGTCTTTTCATATCTTTGTGTCCTATTTGATTCTCTGCTAACACAACACTTTCTAGAATTTTTCTCGTTTGTTACAGACTTATTGTATCTCCTTACTAGAATGTAAGTTCTATGAGAGCAGTGATGTCGTCTATTATGTTCCTATTCTTTTCTCAGGATTTGGAAAAGGCACATTGTAAATGCTCGATAAAAATTTGTTAAAGAAATGAAGTGATCAGGAGAGTCAGATTACTAACATAGCCAAAATGTCCAGGATAAAATTGAAATCCACTATTATTTAAATTGATGTCCTTGTTTTGATGTTTAACACCCTATTAAAAGTTCAATTATAGACAGACACCCTATTAACTGCTACTCAACTCTTTATCAAATAAAAAGCTTCTGTTTTTAAAATTTGTCATTTTGGAGAAGACTAGGACAAAACACATAGGAGACATAAAATATCAGTTGCCAAAAGATATAATTAAATGTATTTCATAATAGAATCACTTTCATTTGTATATTCATATTTTCCTTATTTCATATAATCCACAGGTACTATAATTTATTCTAATGGCCACCTCTTTTTATAGTAGAGAGGTAACTTTCTTGGTATTTTGATAGAATATTCTCAACTGGTAAAGCCCAAGAAGTTTACCCACATCTGCTAGATTACTTATCTTCTTGACAATCCAATTTTAAAAAATCAAACAGCAATCGGTTTGTGTTTTATCTTACTGGGTTATAGGACCTCACTAAATATTTTAAGATATCCCAACTTAAGTAATTATGATTTATTTTCTTTCAGCCAGCCCTAGCTGGTTTGGCTCAGTGGATAGAGCATCAATCTGTGGACCAAAGGGTCCTAGGTTAGATTCTGGTCAAGGGCACGTACTTTGGTTGCAGGCTCCTCCCTGGCCCAGGCCATGGTAGGGGTTCCTGCAAGAGGCAACCAATTGATGTGTTTCTGTCTTTTCCTCTCTTTTCCACTCTTCCTAAAAATCAAAGGAAAAAGATCCTCGGGTGAAGATTAACAACAAAAAAAGTTATGCCATGATAATCACATGCAAGCTCAAATTCTCAAAGCTGACTGTTACCATTCTCTTCTTTCCTATCATTCCTTTTATTGACTGAGCCATCATCAAAAGTCCAATGATTAGATTATGTTATCCAACAATAGGAAAATTTCTATTGTGCTTTATTAATAACTAAAATGTATCAAGTGTTTATCATGTGTCCTCCATTCTCTGTTTGACATAGCTTAATCCTGATGTCATATGTTTAATCATTGACCATTACTAGTATATACACTGAGTGGCCAGATTATTATGACCACCTGATGTTTGCAGGCAAATTAGCTATACAGTGGGGCCTTGATTGACGAGTGTCCCGACTAAGGTGTTTTTTGAGATACCAGCTGTCTCTCAGCCGATTTTTTTGCATTGAGTTGACAGAGTAATTTGAGTTAATGAGCTCCTTAACGACCTTCTTAACGAGCTCGGTCTCTGAACGAATTAAACTCGTAAGTCAAGGCCCCACTGTAATTGCCTGCTGAAGTTGCTAGTGGGCAAGACCATTATAAACAGGGAAGCAGGTTTACCCCCACGACAGTAGAAGTGATTTTTTTTCCTGAAGATAGGGATAAACAACGCGATTTAACAGCCTTTAAACATGGGATAACTATATATACACTGAGTGGCCAGATTATCATAACCACCTGACGTTTGTAGGCAAATTAGCCGTACACTGCATCCTATGGGATATGGAAGCTGAAGGCCTGTTCGAACACCTTTGCTGTCTGCAGTTACCAAGATAAAAAGTCTCCAATTTGCACAGGAACATAAGGATTGGACAGTCGAGCATTGGAAAAAAGTCATGTGGTCGGATGAATCACGTTTCCAGTTGCATCATGCAAATGGTAGAGTGAGAATTTGGCAGAAACAGCATGAAAGCATGCACCCCACATGCATGAGTACAACCCTTCAAGCTGGTGGGGGCAGTGTTATGGTTTGGGGCATGTTTTCCTGGCATGATTTGGGCCCTTTAATTCGTGTGGAACAACGTCTGAATAGCACAACATACCTAAGTATCGTTGCTGATCAGGTTCATCCTATCATGTTGATGGTGTATCCCAATGGAGATGGCTTCTTCCAACAGGACAATGTGCCATGCCACGGTGCTCGTATTGTGCAGGAGTGGTTTCAAAAACATGAGGGAGACTTTACCTTGCTTAGGTGGCCCCCACAATCACCATATCTCAACCCAATTGAGCATTTGTGTGACGAAGTTAAAAGAGCCATCAGGCAGTTGGTTCCACAACCATCAAATCTCACAGAACTGGACAGTGCTATTCATCAGGCATGGTGTCAGATTCCTCGCATCACCTTGCAACATCTTGTGGAGTCAATGTCAAGAAGAATCGCTGCAGTATTGAAGGCAAAAGGTGGCCCAACGAAGTACTGATGGGGTGGTCATAATAATCTGGCCACTCAGTGTATATATGTTCAAAGGCTGTTAAATCGCATTGTTTACCCATATCTTCAGAAAAAAATCGCTTCTACTGTCGTAAACAACCTGCTTCCCTATTTATAATGGTCTGGCCCTCTAGCACCTTCAGCGCGAAATTATAGCTAATTTGCCGACAAACGTCAGGTGGTCATAATAATCTGGCCACTCCGTGTATATGGGGAAACTACAGCATAGAGCAGTTAAGTAACTTGAGTAAGGTCAAACAGCTAGGAAACAGTTTCACTGGGCTGTACACCCAGGCAGTCTAACTCTATAACCAGTACTTTCAGCCACTACACTGCTGCCCCATTGATAAAACTCTTACTTTTCTTTTTGCTCTCTTATAACCTATTATTACTTAAGTCACTTTTGCAGAATGGTAAATAGTGACTAATATCTTCTCCAGGAAAAACATCCCAGTTTCTTCAAAAGTTTCTCATATTTCATAATTCCAAATCTCTTCATCACCCGGGTGCCCTCTGGAAATACAGGAGTATCTATTCATCCTCTTAAGTATCAGAACTAAGAGTTAGTCCATGTGTGGAATTAGCTATATAGAGATAGAAATGATTACTTCCTTCTTCCTGTATGTTATAATTTTGTTAATGTAGTATCAACTCACCTTAGCTTATTTGATAGCCACATGACACTCTTTACTCATATTCTTACCAAATGTATTTTTTACAATATGCAAAGCTTTTTGGAGCTGCTATACACACTTCCCCCCAAAAACCTAACAGGAACCACATGAAAATAAATAAAGCTTCAGTGCAACTGTCATAGTCTGAAAATGGGCTTCCCTTAACATCAAGGGACACATGCATATTGAGCCTAAAATCCTTTAAAATAGTACACATGTGAAAAGATTTTTTAAAAAGTTAAAGACATTTTAAACATTAAAATAATAAACCAAGAAACATTGTTGGCTACAAAAACCACCTGAAGGCCTACTGATAGTGATGGTAAGAAAAATAATGAAAGCCCTCAGTAATTCAAGGCCTTCCACTGCACATGTAAGAGAGGAGAGGGAAATAAGTAAGTCCTGGGGGTGTGATATACAGCATGGTGACTCTAGTTAACAATTCTATATTGTGTGTTGGAGAATTGCTAACAAAGTACATCTTAAAAGTTCTCATTCCAAAGAAGAAAGGTATAACTATGTGTAGTGATGGATGTTAACTAGACATGGTGGTGATCATTTCTCAATATATAGAAATACAAAGTCATTATGGTATATACCTGAAACTATAATAATATTATATCTCAACTGAATATAATGTTCAAATATATCTCAACTGAAACAAAGGAGAGAAAGGTGGTTATTGTTGGCGCTGCCAGGGTTCAGAAAGTCCCACTTTGGGCGTCCATTTATGCCGGGGTTCATGTCCCAGCATTTAAAAGGGTTCAGGAATCTGGAAAAGGTGCTGCACATAGATGAGATAGGAATCCAGAGACTAATAAAGAGTCCGGAGATGAGATATAATTTTGAAAGGCATTGGGGGTCAGAGGACCTTCAGCTAAAGGAACTAAAGACTCCCTCCTTGTCTAGGACCCTTGCTTTTATTAACACAATTTGTCCTAAGACAAGGTGGAGATAATACACTTCAAAGGGTAAGGTTTCAAAGGGTACAGAAGCATTGTCAGTTTGGGGAATAGCCTATGGCTGTTCAGGTGTTTGACCAGTAGGAGGCAATAACATGTAGATTAAGATGCCCTTTAACAGTCTGGCAGCCACAATCAGTTTCCTATTCAGGTTTGGGGAAATGCCTTTAGCCATTTCCAACAAGTGACCATATGTGTGACTCAACCCTGTTGAGTCTCCAAGTTTCATCAACCTTGTGATGAAACTCATAAAATTATGACATGCTGGAATTGTTCCCCGGCAGGTGGTGTATATGTGAAGAAAGAGAGCATTAAAGTATTCGATTTTGCTGAAATCTTTCTCTTGTACTTTTAAATTTTCATCATTGATAAGTTTCTGGCTGTTTGTTCTGTAATATTTCCCACCATGTTACTATCTGGACCTATTATCACTGTTTTTCCCTCAACAGTGATCTTGGAGCCTTTCAATAAAGAGTCAGTTTAATTATATAGTCTTAACTTTTCTTATTTGACCTCCGGCCTTGGTGAAATGCTTTATCGTTGGCTGTGATGCCACTGAGTTAGCCCTGGCCACATGAGAAGGAGCTATTCATAAACTGTTGTTAGCTCTTCTTTTCTTCTCCATGTGATATTAGATATATTTTGAAAAACCTAAGTGATAGATTTTACGTTTATTCCTAATATATTGCTTCATATTCTATTCTACCTATACAATAACATTCTTGAGATACACCCATCCTATACTATTTAGTGACATTATAGCATAGAGATTAACAGCACAAGTTCTGTAATGTGGCTACCTATGCTTACATACATGTTCCCTGGTTTTAGCTTTGTGGTCTCAGACTAGTTATTGTTCTAAACTTCTGTTACCTCATCTATAAAGTGGAGGAAATTAATACTTTAGATCAAGTAAAAAATCTTATAAAGCATTTAACCTAGAGCCCAATATTGAATAAATGTAAAAAAAAATAGTTCTTTATAACAGTAATAGCCTAAATTAAACGAGGCTAGTCTGGTATAGCTTAATCCTAACAAGCCCATGCTTGGTCTTAGTGAATACCACTTCCCTTTGTAAGAATTTACATGCTCTCATTTTATACTACTTGAAAATCCATTCATTTTAATAACCCATTCTATAATTTTGCACTGGAATTAATATCAGGCTCACTGATCTATAATTGCAGAATTTACTGTTTTCCCTTATTGACAATTTGCACGGTACTTGCTCCTCTTCAGTCAGTGATACCTCTTCCCTTTCCTATCATTCCTTGGAGGTAACAATTGCTGGTCCTGAAGTTTCATCCCCCAGTTCTCACCAAGCCTCCAGTGAAGTTCATGTCAGCCAGGACACTTGGTGTTTTCTGTCTTCTTTAATATACTTTTATTGATTTTAGGGAGGAAGGGAGAAGGAGAGAGAGAGACAGACAGACAGACAGAAACATCAATGATGAGAGAGAATCATTCATTGGCTGCCTCCTCCTTCTCCCCCCCCCCCCCCCCCCACACACACACACACTGGGGATTAAGTCTGCAACCTGGGCATGTGCTCTGAGAGGGAATCAAACCATGACTGCCTGGGTCATAGGGCTACACTCAATACTGAGCCACGCCAGTTGGGATTGTTCTCTGTCTTGCCACCTATCTTTGACATTAGTTAAACTCTTAAACTAGTTTGTTCCACCCTCTCCAGTCTGAAGATCATTGTCTTTGCCACAGAGACAGGCAGATAGGAACAAATTGGTCCTGCTTTCTTCTTGTCATCTGTTATCACCATCTGTGTCAAGCAGAGGGTCTATCCCTTCCTGCTTGTTCCTCTTGCTCATTACTATAACTTTTAAAATTCCCCACTTTTTGCCTTATTATTTTATACAAACTTTAGTTCTGTGAGAATTTATGCCTAAATTTATTCTGAAGGACTCATACAAGTAGTTTAAATTCACCACTGGTTATCCATTCCTCTTTCTGCTTTTGTTTGTCTTTTTAAAGTATAAGCTCAGGTATTTACAGTCTAAAATAACATTTGAAGTAGTTTCTCCATAGTTGCTCCCTAAAATATCTTTGGAGACCCAAATTAAAAGCAAATACATTATGTGGCTCTGGAGATTTTAAGGTGCTACTGTTTTAAAATAACCTGCCAGCCATGTCTTAGTTTTAAGTGAATTCACAAAGTCAGTTGTTAAGGAAATAGGAGGTGAGTCGGTGATGTAGACTCAGGTCATAGTTATGGGGATGGGAGTAAGTGGACAGATTCAGTACATATTGAAAGTAGCACCAACAATACCTACTGATGGATGGCATATAGTTTATGAGGGAAAGAAAAGTCAAGGATTACAAAACTTAAAATTTTTTAAAGCAATTAGGTAGATGATAAATCTGTTAAGTGAAAGATGAAAGACTTTAGAGCAACAAATTGGGATGGGGTGTTAATAATTCTGTTGGTCATGTTTAAGTTTTCAATTAAATATAAAAAGTGAAATGTTAAATAGAATATAAGAGTTTAGAGTTCTAAAGACAAGTCTAGGCTGGAGGTATAAATTTGAGTTATCTGCTAAATATGGCATTTAAAGCCAGTGGATTGGCTGAAATTACCACGATTAGATCATAGAAGTGAGAAAAGAGTCCCCCCACCAAAAAAAAAAAAAAAAAAGATCCATGAGCCACCAAAATATTTTAGAGGTCCCGAGGAAGAGATAAAGGGTTTGAGATGAAGCATTCAAAGAGATGAGAAAAAAGCAAGGGAAGCATGGTATCCTGGAAACCAAATGAAGAATGTATGTCAAGAAAGAGGGAATCGAGTATATGGTGTCCAATGTTAAGAGCTCAAGTAAGATGATCTCAGAGGAGTGAACATTAGCTTTAGTAAGATGAGATCATTGGTGAGATGAGGTCCATTTTATTAGAGTAGTCAAAAGAAATACCCAATTAGGATGATTTGAAGGGAAAATGTGAAGTAGAGACTGTGAGTACTCTATGAAGTAGAGCAGAGATATAGGTCGTGGCTGCAACAGGATGTGGAGTCAAAGAAAAGTTTTTGTTTGCTTGCTTTTTCGTTTGTGCTGATGGGTAATCTTAAAGCATGCTTCAGTTTGAATGGGAAGAGGATCCAGTAGAGAGGGATAAATTAATAATGAAGTAGAGAAAGAAAAAAATGGCAGTAATATTTCTAAAAAAACAAAATGGTATGTAGAGAGGTTGAGCTAAAATAGGAGCAGTGACTTTTCTGTTATAACAAAAAAGGAGGCATACATGTGTGTACTACTATAGAATAGTTCTTATTGGAGTAGAGCTATTTTATATAAAACTAGAGGCCCGGTGCACAAAATTTGTGCACAGGGGTAGGGGTGTGTGTCCCTTAGCCCAGCCTGCACCCTCTCCAATCTGGGATCCCTCGAGGGATGTCCGACTGCCCGTTTAGGATCAGGCCTAAACAGGCAGTTGGACATCCTTCTCACCTTCCAGGCTGCTGACTCCCAACCGCTCACCTGAGTGCCTGCCTGGTTGCCCCTAACCACTTCTGCCTGCCAGCCTAATCACCCCCTAACCACTCCCCTGCCAGCCTGATCGACACCTAACTACTCCCCTGCCAGCCTGGTTGCCCCCAACTACCCTCCCCTGCAGGCCATCTTGTGTCCACATGGGGCGGCCATCTTGTGTGTTGGAGTGATGGTCAATTTGCATATTACCTCTTTATTAGATAGGATATGCAGAGTTTATTAGCTTAGAACAAGGGAGAAGAGAATGTTGGAGATTTAAAAATCATCTGCTGAGATAATGGAAAAGTAAATTTGCTCTAGAATTGGGGTATATTTGATTGTCATTGTCAAATGACCATTCGAAGGGTATGGTCACAGACTGGAAATTACTCTGGCCAGCACTGCTGTGATTTTCTCCAGTAATATTGAGTTGTTTATGAACAAATGTGGAGAGAGAAATTTATAAAATGAAAATTAGGCTTTTTTTTTCTAGCTCTGTTTAAAAGTAAGAGAAAGAAGCAAGTAATTACTGTAAGGGAATGATTATAATGCTGGACAATGGAATCTAGGCCTGGTAACAAGAGAAGTGAAGGGATTTAGAGTATTTTCTTTCTTGTGTTTGCTTTGCACTTATTTGACTTTTTAAAAAAACAACTCAGTTCTTTTAAAAAAATAATTATAGAAGAGATGGAGAGGGAAACATTGATGTGAGCAAGAAACATCAATCTGTTGCCTCCCACACATACTCTGCCCCGGGATTGAACTCACAACCTGGGTATGTGCCCTGACCCGGAATTGAACCCACCACCTTTTTGGTGTGTGGGACAATGCTTCAACCAACTGAGTCACACTAGCCAGGGCTTATTTGGCTCTCTTTTGGTAATTTTTTAAGATAGTAACTTATATTATTGGTTTGAGACCTTTTCTCTTTCCTAATGTAAGCATTTAGTGCTATATAAATTTCTTTTTCAGCTGTGCTGTAGTGGCATCCCACATATTTTAATACTAGAGGCCTGGTGCATGGAACAGTGCACTCAGAGCGGGTCCCTCATCTCAGCCTGTGCCCTAGCAGTCTGGGAGCCCCAGGGTGATGTCCGACTGCCATGGAGGCAGGAGAGGCTCCCGCCACCACCACTGCACTCTCCAGCTGTGAGCCTGGCTTCTGGCTGACCACCAGGGGGAAGCTCCTGCATTGAGAGTCTGCCCCCTGGTCAGTGCGCATCATAGCAACCAGTTGTCCTGCGTTTGGTTGATTTGCATATTAGCCTTTTATTATATAGGATGGTGCATTTTTTTATTTACTTCTTTGTATTTTTAAATTTCCCTTGAGACTTTCTCTTTGATCCATTATTTAGAAGTATATTGTTTAATTTCCAAGTGTTTGGAGATCTTCCTATTGTCTTTCTGTTATTGATTTCTAGTTTGATTTTATTATGATCAGAGGACATACTTTGTATAATTTAAATTATTTTAAATTTATCGATGTTTGTTTTATGTCCAAGATACAATGCATTTGGTAAATATTCTATAATGTTTGAAAAATGTTTACTCTGCTCTTATTGGGTGGTGTGACAAGTTTATGTTGGTTAATTGTTCAGATCTTATATTTCCTTGCTGATTTTATGTCGGTTAGTTTGGTGTTTATTTTTGTTAATTCTCACCCAAGATATTTTTTCCATTGATTTTTTTCTTTTTTCTTTTTTTTGAGAGTAGAAGGGAGGTAGGGAAGAGGAGAAAGAGAAACATCAGTATGAAAGAGACACATAAATTGACACATTGTTTCATTGCCTCCCACATGTGCCCAGACTGAGCTTGCTGAGAATCGAACCTGCAACCCAGGTACATGCCCTTGACTAGGAATTGAACCTGCGACCCTACAGGGTGCAGGCCAACACTCCAACCATTGAGAATTTTTTAAAAATAGTGTATCATAATTTTTTTGCTTCAGTAATTATTATAATAACTGGCAGCTTTTTAAAATTTGTAATTTGTTGTGGTTTATTTTCTCATTTCAAAGAAATACTTTTGAATCTAATTCGGTTTGAGTAATTTGTATTTTTTTAAATTATCTCATAAAATTTTGATCTAATTCTACTTCCCGCCCTTCCCCCCCCCCCTTTTTTTTTAAACTTTCTTTCCACTCTCAAACCCATATCTAATCTATCTGGAAATCCTGTTATTGCTACCTTATGATATCAAGTATTTCTGTTTCTCTCCATCTTCATTGCCACCACTGTTAATTACTTTTTCTCTTTTGGATAATAGCTTGTCTTTCTTTGGCAGAAACATCTTAATTTAATGTAACCAAATTTACTGCTTTTTCTATATCTTTTTAAGACTTTACTGACTTGCTTTCTCTATTTCAAGGTGTGTTTTTTTAAAGTTTCTTAATTATTCTTATGGTATTTTTGTCTTGTAACTTTTTACACTTATATCTTTAGCCATTGTATGATACTTTTAGACGAGATCGGGCGCGTTCAGGGTGGTATGGCCGTAGACAATGATACTTTTATATTTCTTCAGATAACTAACCAGGACTGCTAATGTCATTTAAGAGAAAAAATTCTTTTTCTCCTAAATCAATTGTCAACTTTATTTATTATGTTACTTTTAGATTTTATTTTATGCCAATTATCTATGTCTATCATGCTAATGCATAATGTTTTCATTAAAGTATATTTATAGTACTTTTAAAATCTGATACAGTAAATCCATTCTTGATATCAGTTTTAAAATGGAAAGTTATTGCCAATTCTCTTTTCATATAAATTTTAAAATTATTTTGACCAATTGGGAAAAAATTTTGTTGAGATTCTTTTTGGAACTACAGTAAACTTATATATTAATATAGGAAGACCTGTCTCTCCAATTTCAGATCTTGTTTTATGTCTTCCAATAAAATATCATTTTCTTCATTTAGATCCAATTCCTGTCTTCTTAAATTCATTTTAGGTAATTTATCTTCTTTATTGTACTTGTACTTATCAATTTCTAATTGCATATTAGTAGGAAAAAACCTATTAATTTTGTATCTGGCCCACCACATTACCTAATTCTCTTATTAATGTGAATAGATATTTAGCAGAATATCTTGTATAAGACCATACCAACTGAAAATATATTATCTTTTCATTCTCCATTTTTATTTATTTATTTTTAATATATTTTATTGATTTTTTTACAGAGAGGAAGGGAGAGGGATAGTTAGAAACATTGATTAGAGAGAAACATCGATTCAGCTGCCTTCTGCACACTCCCTACTGGGGATGTGCCTGCAGCCAACGTACATGTCCTTGACTGGAATCGAACCTGGGACCCTTCAGTCCGCAGGCCAACGCTCTATCCACTGAGCCAAACCGGTTAGGGCTTATTTTCCATTTTTAAACTTTAACTTCAACTTTCTAGCCTTGTTAGTCTCCAAAAATGTGTTGAAGAATAGTGATAATAGCAGAAATCCCAGTCTCGTTACTGATTTTAATAAAACAATTGGCCGTTGTATATAAAGTAGTTGTTGGGCTTAGGTATAGATTTTTTAAAAATTTGTTTAGGTAGTGCTTTGGGCTGAATTACATCACCCCAAAATTCATGTGTTGAAGCCCTGACTCCCCATGTGACTATATTGTAGATAGGGCCTTTAAGGACCTAGTTAAGTTTAAATGCAATCATACGGGTGGAATCCTGTCTGACAGAACTGGTGCCCTTATAAGAGGTCATAAGGTTCTTCCTTATAAGAAAAGGAAGAGACACCAAACTTGCTCTTTCTCTGCCTGTGAGGGCACAGTGAGAGGTTAGTCACCTGCAAGCCAAGAAGAGAGATCTCACCAGAACCCAAGTACCTGATACCCTGATCTAAAATTTCCATCCTCAGCATGTTGAGAAAATGAATTTCTTTTGTTTAAGCAACTCAATCGATGGTATTTTGTTTTATCAGCTCAAGCTAATGTCAACTGAAAATTTATTGGTATGCAACCATATAAAGCCATAAAATATGCTAAACATTGTGATGACATTGTCCTCTACTCAGCAGTTCTCAACTGGTCATTTGGTGCTTCAGGAGACATTTAGCAATGTCTAGAGATATGTTTGATTGCCACAACTAGGGGAGAGGAGTACATGCTACCAGCATCAAATAGATACAGGCTAGTGATGCTAACAAATATCCTGCAATGAATGGAGAGCTTCCGCAACAAAGACTTAACCTGGTCCAAAATGTCAACAGTGCTAAGGTTGAGAATGCCTAGCCAAGCCCCTGAAAACCCCTATTGCTTTCGTTCATTTCTATTTTAGTTGCGTTTTCCTTAGGGATATCTGGTGAATTTTATCAAATACATCTATGGCAATCATTGGTAGAATCATATGATTTTTCTCCATAATATTTAGTGTGTTGGGTTATCATAATGGGACACCTTCTGTTTAAAAGTAAAAAGTACAAAGTGGGGTTTTTTTGTTACTTTCATCAAATATTTTAAGGCTACTCTAACTTTATTAATAGATTCTCATGTTTTTCTACCATTTAAAACTGGTGGAGTGAAAACAATTTTATGTTCATTGGTGGCTAGAAATTCATTTCTAACTCTGTGTCTGGGACCTCTTTTAAGTTATCAATCTAAAACCTTTGGGATTTTTTCTATCTTCTTGAGCTAGTTTTGGTTATTTCTGTTTTGTTTTGTTTTTTTTAAACGGTTTATTGATTGATCTTGCCTCTTCTGGTTTATATTCTATTACACAGGGTAATCTTTTCGACACTGAAGTTAAATCAAGTCACTGCTCTGCTTAAAACTCTTTCCCACCAGGCCAGCATGGCTCAGTTGACCTATGAACCGGGAGATCATGGTTCCATTCCAAGTCAGAGCACATGCCTGGGTTGCGGGATCCCCAGGATGGGGCGTGCAGGAGGCAGCAGGTCAATGACTCTCTCTCATCATTGATGTTTCTATATCTCTCTCCATCTCCTGTCTTCTCTGAAATCAATGAAAATATATTTTTTAAAAAACACACCTTTCTCGTGCTTACCACGCCACTAATGTTCTCTCTTATCTATTGCATCTCTTTCTTGTGGTACTCTTTCCTTTACCATTTCATTCAGACACACTGACAAACTGCCCATTCCCCAACTATTGGAATAGCTTTTCTCAAATCCCTTTTTACAGGCTTTCTCCCTTTGTTTGGAAAATCCTCCATCCCTTCCACATTTTACATTGGTTTCTTTTTTTCCTTGCTTCAGAATTTGGTTTTTAATTTTGCCACCTCAGAGGCAATCCTTGACTATCCTACCCAAATAGATTTTCCCCTGTCCCAGTGCTTACCAGTCCACAAAATAGTTAGAGATTTTTCTCTCTTCTGGCTGCTACAAAGGCTGAGTGTAATAGTCAACAGCCACTCAAATATATTTTCCTCTAGAGCAGTGATGGCGAACCTATGACACGCATGTCAGAGGTGACACGCGAACTCATTTTTTGGTTGAGTTTTCTTTGTTAAATGGCATTTAAATATATAAAATAAATATCAAAAATATAAGTCTTTGTTTTACTATGGCTGCAAATATCAAAAAATTTCTATATGTGACACGGCACCAGAGTTAAGTTAGGGTTTTTCAAAATGCTGACACGCCAAGCTCAAAAGGTTCGCCATCACTGCTCTAGTGGGAAAACTCAGAAACATATTAGATTGGTCACTAAAAGAATTACCTACCCCTCCCCACCTTACTTTGGAAAAAGTTCATGGTTTCAAAGCTCAAAGGTTGTAACAGAATTCCAAATTAACTTTCTAAAGATAATTTCTGCCGATTGGAACTTCTCAATTCTTTTTGAATCTCTGAAGACAAACATTTATATGCAATTGCATACAAATGCCAGGCATATTTTAAAATTGTAGCCATATAGGAATTAATATATATACAAGAACACTAGCGTTAAAAAACGGGAAAGCAAATTATATTTTTGATCAGGTATCAATTACTTTTTTTAAAAAAAATTAGTCTCTCCAAATCGCTTGTTGAGAAGTATTATTTGGCAAGATATTTCTCAATCTGGCTTATGTTGCCTGTTGTAATTTTACTAAGCCCAGTATTTTAACAAATTTGAATATATTCCTAATGATCTTTAATGATAGATGTATCTTGTAAAAATAAAACCAATAAACATGTTGCAAAAATGGGCCACTAAAGGAATGCTAAAAATTGGTTGAAGAAAATTCACAGTATGAACAATAAAGAAATAAACTAACTAGGTGTGACAATTCCTTTGAAAAACATTTCATGTACCAATTTTAAAATGAAAGTATTATCAAATGCAGAGAATGTGTCTGTCTCTCTCCACCATTTAACTTTTTAAAAATAGAATCTACTATGGGTATCAGATTTTCAAAGATAAATTTCAAGACCTCCAAAAATACGTGAATACAAGATAGGCCAGTTCATTAGTCAGATTTATGGACATGCACGATTAGTGTGGTTAGCATTTGCTAGCATCCACCAACTAAATATTAACGTTTTAAGGTTTTTCTGGGTGTGAGTGGTCAGTCTTTAAATTTAGGTTACTTTTATTGCCATGAAGATCAGGCAATATTTCTGCTTTTAAAATGATGAAATTGGCTTCTCAGTGAACTTCAAAAGAGGAAGAGCCATCCTGCAGCAGATGCTCTCCTGCTAACTCAGAATCATTCATGGGAATTGTCAGTTTGTTCTTCCAAAAATATCAAATAAGATGAGAAGAAAGCTAATGTTTTTGCTATCAAGGCATAGACATTTGGTCAGAGCAATAAATAGCCTCAAATGCCAAAAAATAATAAAGAAAATGTGGAATGAGTAACTTCCAAAGTTATGGAAATAATTTGACTGTGTCTTGCTACATGATAAAAATTGACACGATTCCTAAGTACGCACAGATGGAAGTACTACGCTAACAACGTGTTGGAGCAGAGTCCTATTACAGCTCTTATTATAATCATGGTGCAGCCAGGAATTTTGTCTGTTTCAAAACAATTATTTACGTATATAAAATGTGTCTACATGTGTGATTAATTTTCTAATGGTGGTGATTAGTTTTCTTTAAGCCTATACAAATTCTTTTACAGCAAATGTTACATATTTAAAAGATGGCTGAATATTGGATAGAATCCATGAATATAACCATTTCTAATCTGTTCCTGTTAACTGGCCTATAGGTAAAAGGATAAAACCACTTTAAACTAAATTAACATTATATATCAAATAGTCATTCACAATCTGACTCTGCCACACACATTAACCTTTATTTTCTTTGGCTAAAAGTGGGAATTAGTAGACTTACAGAAGATATGGATAGAAACCCTACAGAATACAGACTTAAGTTTTCTTTTTATGCAGTTTAGTTTGAAAAATGTTATGATAAGCTGATTTAGATAGAAGTGGAGAAGCCAGGGGAAAAATAATATTTTTGTAGCCTAATGCAGTGTAGTAAAAAGGTATGGACTCTGTCAGCATAGCTGGGTTCAAATCCCCACTCCTTATATATGAGCTGTGAAATACCGAGAAAGTTTCTTAATTAATCTAAGTTTCCTACTTTGTAAATTAAAAATAATAAAACCTAATAGGGGTATGATGAGAACTAGAGGAAATAATGAATACAGAATGCTAGCACAGTGTGGGATACACAGTAGATCTTCCGTATCATCTGCAGTTTGGGATATTTAAAAGCCCATCAAGTAATTCTAATGTGCAACAAGTTTAGGAACCACCGCCTTACAATAAGGCAGAGCTAAGCACAGTTCACCCTTGAACAATGTGGGGTTAAGGGCACTGACCGCCAGCCCAGTAAAAAATCTGCATATAACCCTTTGCCCAAACCCTTGAAAAGCATGCTTTCACCCCGCTTCTGTGCTTTAAACACAACTCTTAGTTAAGGGTGCTATTACCATCCTGCTGTGAATGCCCTTCTGCACAAGTCAGCTCTGGGAGACAGGGCTGAGACCGACTGAAATTCTCTCTCAAGATACAGAGAAGCATGTGTGACCCTTGGAAACACATCAGACAGGAGGCTGGGTAATGTGTGTATATAAGGAGACCATGAGAATGTGCTCTAGTATTTGTCCTTGGGGATGGACTGTGTCCTATTAGTTATATGCAGTACTGTATGGATCAGGGGTGGGCAAACTTTGTCTGTAAAGGGCCAGATGGTAAATAGCTTAGGCTCCATGGGCCACTTTCAGACTCAGTCACATATTCTTTTGTTTTGCTTTGCTTGTTTACAATTCCTTAAAAGTGTAAATAACCTTTTTTTTTTTTTTTTTTTAGCTTGTAGGCCATATAAAAACAAGCCATGGGGCACATTTGGCCCAACAGCTATAGTTTGCCCACACTGGTGATATAACCAAGTTACATTGTGTATACCTTGCCTTGCAGTAGATTGTTCAGAGCCATTCAGGGAGAGAATAATTCTTTGTATTCACCAGTTGCCAGCAGAGTGCATTGCCAATCGGTGGGTTCAACAAAAATTGATGAGTAAAATAATTCATGATTAAGAAGAGAATGTTCAAGGTTTAAGCAAGGTGGCACTATCATGAATCAGTTCTAGGATCTAACCTTCCTACAGTTTTCTCTAAGCACATTGTGTTAGTAACCCATCAAAAATTAATAGCAGAACTCATCTTTTGTGGCCTGATAGGATAGGGAGATAGGAGAAAGCCTGTATTTCTGAGTGAGAAGTAAAGGGAGCAAGAACTACTTCCTTCTTCTCTATGTAAGACGCCAAAGTGGCTCCAAAGAGAATAGGCAAGAGATGATGTTAATGCATCTACATTTTATGGAAAGAACAAAGATGATAAGCATTAAAACCCTGTAATAACACCACAGATTTGAGATATTTTTAATGTCCTAAATTCAGACACAAGCATTGGGCAAAGCTGACTTATATAAGAATAAATACAGTATGTTCCCAATGAGCACATTATTATATATACTCCCTTTGTGAAATCTCTATTTTAAAGAGGAAATTTATAGTGTTCTTAGGTTTCCAATATAACATTTAGAACTCCAGCAAAGGTTTGAGGGTAGAATTTTATCTCCAAGTCAGTAAAATTATTTCCATTTAATTAATTTCCTTTATTTGGCTTATGCTTACAGTGAGCGCTCCATGCCACTCCCTGGCACTATATAATAGAGATAAGTTAACATTATCAGGTCTCTAGGATACCAATATTTATACTGTCTTGATCAGGGTTTACCAGGTGTTGGGAGAGTAGATGGCTCTAAATATGATATGAGGTGTCCCAAAGCCATGTCTAACTTTAAAATATTTCATTATTAGCATTCAAAGGTGATATTAGGACTATAAAAGAAATTATTCCCTTGGGTTAAAGCACAAAATCTACTTGAGTATCCTGTTAAAATGGAACACCTTGGAAGATGTAATGAACTAATTAACTCATTACCATAAAGAATCCAAGAGGGATCCAGTTTTCAGAACACTGACAGCAGAGCAAAGGCTCTCAGAACACAAGATTTGACAGTAAAAGAGTTATGGTGACCCAGCTCTTATAGGGGAAGGAGTCCTGGGTAGGGCTGAAATGAGAATTCTAGGAAGTGAAGGGAGATGTGGGTGAGGAAGGATAGAAAAGAAATATATACTGAGAGAAACAAGGACATATGAAATATAGATGCATGTCCCTTATAAAGTTAACCAGATTCAACTCTAGTTCCGTAAGTGCCATGAAGCTGAAGTTTAGTCTCCCCAGGTAATAATTCACTAAAGAGGCGAGAAATTTCAGAAATGGAAACAAGCTAGTTTCTTAATAGAGCCTTAAAGGCTGTAAGTACCTATAATAAATAGTACACTATTCTAGGTGTTATTAGAGATGATGGGAGAAACTAACATGTTCTGAGCATATGCTAGGTACTCATTCATTATTAATTACCTCATTTAATCCTTACAACCACACTGTGAAAGAGTCAGTGATTCCCTCAAATCACAAGTGTAAAATTTAGGGTCAAATAACCTGGGTGACTTACATACACAAAGTGTAAAGTTTAGAGCTTAATAATACTTGGTGTCAAGTACTATGCTGAAGAATATGTGCATCTCTCATTTAAACATCAAAGCAGCTCATGAAGTAAACAGTAGTTTTTTATTATTTACTAGATGCCTGGTGCACAAAAATTTGTGCACTGGGGATGGGGGGGGTCCCTCAGCCCGGCCTGTGCCCTCTCGCAGTCTGGGACCCCTCAGGGGATGTCCACCCCTCGGGGGATGTCCCCGGGTGAATGGACCTAAGCTGGCAGTCAGACATCCCTCTGGCAGCCCGGCAGCCCTCGGGGGATGTCCACTTGCCAGTGGGGAGCAGGCCTAAGCTGCAGTCAAACATCCTTAGCACTGCTGAGGAGGCGGGAGGGCTCCCGCCACCACCGCTGTGCTGGCAGCTGTCAGCCTGGCTTGTGGCTGAGCAGAGCTCCCCCTATGGGAGCGCACTGACCACCAGGGGCCAGCTCCTGCATTGAGCGTCTGCCCCCTGGTGGTCAGTGTGTGTCATAGTGACCAGTTATTCCCAGTTTTTCTGCTGTTAGGGTCAATTTGCATATTACCCCTTTATTATATAGGATAGTTTTTATAATAAGTAATCTGATGCTCAGCCAGGTTAATTAATTTGCTCAAGATAAGCGAGGAGCTAGGATTCACACATGCGCACACACACACACAGTTAAAGGTCTGAGCCTTTAACTGCCAGACTACATTGTCTTTAGGATAAGTCCTTGTCTTCTGTCCTTTAACTAGTGATTCACATCTGTGCAAAAGATGATATATAATGCAGTCCATATAGTATAATAAAAATGTAACCAACTCCGGTAGATTACTACCTTCTTTTCCTAGTCTTTCCCCAATCCATCCCTGCCCCTTCTTCTAATGATCTAAGCATCCTTAGGGGTATGGGCCTTCATTTCCAATTAGGGGTTGGTGCATAAAGGCAGAAGAAAGAATACCTAATCATGTCAGTTAAAAGATTTTTAGACCCATTCAAAATTTAAATCCCTATCAGGGATGTTTCCTTCCTTCTCTCATATTTCCAAACATGAAGTCTGTGTACAAGAGGGCAGCAACTATGACCTTATGGTAGTGAGAAGGGGCTTTGGGAGCCCAGATGGGTGTTTCGCCTGTTTTTGCCTTTCAGGTGTTTTGGTTGTTCCCATGATGACATTTGTCCCACTTGACCCTGAGAGTCGAGATTGGCATTTCCTCTTGAATTCCTTGCCCTGTTTGTTCTTCCTGGGCTCTGGCTTCATTTGTCTTCACTAGATCTGGTGCCTGTCAGTAGTGATGTCCTGCAATGGGTTCTGTCATGGGACACACTTAGTGGTTAGAGAATACCTGCTGGGCACACACTGCTACAGTCTCCTGGTGTCAGGGGTCTTTAGAGGTGCTATTTTGCATTCCTTTATTCCTGATGGTGTCTCTCGCCAAAACCTTTCCATGAGTCCCCCTTCCTTGCTGGAAACTTTTGGGGTGAGGGAGGATGGGAATGATAGGCACCAGCGAACTGGTTCTTGGAGATACTACTGATGTGACCTTAAGACAACTGGACATACAGAAATCCCTTTTAAGCCAACAGTGGCTCCAGGGCACACTTGGGGATGATCTCCAGATTTACAATGCATCTGCCATTTCTAACTAGCAGGGGAAGGAGGATGATTTCATGTCAGATGCCGTGTCTCCCTAAAAGGGCATTACCCCCAGGAGTTGAAAACTTAGGTCCATACAAATCTGAAACACGAATGTTTATTAGCAACTTTATTCATAACTAGAGGCCTGGTGCATGGATTCGTGCACCGGTGGGGTCTCTCGGTGTGGCCTGCAGGGATTGGGCCAAAACCAGCAGTCCAATGCTACCTGCCGCTCCTGCCTGCCACTCACGCTCATCCTGGCCCTGCTGCACCTGCCGCTGGCTCGTGCCCAGGCAGTCCCAATTGGGAGAGGCTCTCACCGCAGCAGCGGCGCTCACCAGCCCTGAGCCCTACCTCTGGCACTCCTGGGGTCAGCTGAGTGGCGCTTCCACTGTGGAAGTGCACTGACCATCAGGGGGCAGCTCCTGCATTGAGCATCTGCCCCCTGATGGTCAGTGTGCGTCATAGCGACCGGTTGACCAGTGGTTGGGTCACTTAGGCTTTTCTATACTAGTATATAGATTGCTGAAACTCAGAAGTAATCAAGATGTCTTTCAGTAGGTGACTGGATAAGCAAACTATGGTACATCCATACAATGAAATACTATTCAATGATTAAAAAGAAAGGAGAAAAAAAAAAGAAAAGAAAAAAGGAGCTATTAAGCCATGAAAAGACATAGAACAATCTTAAATGTATATTGCTAAGTAAAAGAAGCCAATCTGAAAAGGTTGTGTACTGTAAGATTTCAACCATATGACATTCTGAAAAAGTCAAGAATATGGAAACAGTAAAAAGATCAGTGGTTGCCAGGAATTCAAGGAGAGGTAGGGATGAAGATGGAAGGATTTTTAGGGTAGTGAAACTATTTGTGTGATATTATAATGTTGGATACAAGTCCAAACTCTTGTCAAAACCTATAGAAAGTATAACACAGAGTGAACCCTAATGTAAACTATAAACTTAGTTAATAATGTATCAATATTGGCTCACCAGTGTGATAAATGTATCACAATAATTAAAGATGTTAATTATAGACAAAACTGTGGGTGGAGGAGAAAGAGGTATACGAGAACTCTGTTTTGCATTCCATTTTTCTAGAACCCTAAAACTGATCAAAAAATAGTCTATGAATTACTAATAGAGAAAAAGGCATGGAGCAAACCTCCATCGGGACCTCTTCCAGTGTATTTTTTTCCCATACCAGCCCTTTCCAGGGTTTGAAACTTTAAGGTAAGCAAAGACTTTGTGCCTGATCTTCTATCTTTTCTAGCCTCTCCAGAAACCTGAAGGGCTACCTCTTACTTACCCTTCCTGGATTTTAGGAACTTACCTTATGCCATATTCTCTTCCCTCCTGGGAAGATATTTGCCCCTTTCTCTTCCCACCAGGAGATGAAAATACAAGGCAAGAGTAAAAGGAGCTATCCTATCAATAAGCAGGATACATAGGGAAGTATATCATATGTTTTATTCTTCATTACACAGGAGAAAAATATTTCTAACATAATAGAGGGCAGAACAAATAGCAAATAGTATGCTATAATCATAAACTTTTGTGGATTCTCTAAATTTATAAAATATAAGATACAGGTATATAAAACACACAAATATGTATACAGTTTGATGAATATTATAAGGCAAACAACTATGTGACACTAACTAGATAAGTAAATAGAATATTTCCACCATCACAAAGATCTCCACCCTACCTCATGTGTCTCTCTCTGATCAGAACTCTCTTCCTGTCCCCTAGAACCATGGTCGGCAAACTGCAGCTCACGAGCCACATGCGGCTCTTTAGCCCCTTGAGTGTGGTTCTTCCGCAAAATACCACGTGCGGGTGCGCACGTACAATGCGATTGAAACTTCATGGCCCATGCACAGAAGTCTGTATTTTGTGGAAGAGCCACACTCAAGGGGCCAAAGAGCCGCATATGGCTCGCGAGCCGTGGTTTGCCGGGCCACAGTTTGCCGACCACTGCCCTAGAAGAAACCACTATTCTGATTTATTAAAAAATCTCATCCTTGCTTTTTTAAAAAATAATTTTGGAATTTTAAAACTGAAAATGACTTACCAGTAGTTTTATCTCATATTTCAGATGTAGACTTTGATGCCAAGAGAAGTGATATATTTTCAAAGTCACACAAACTCATGGTAGAGGACTGCAAGTTTGTATGGCTTTTTGACCTCCAGTACTTTTTAATTTTCTCCTGAGTGCTTCAGGAACACGCAGCAGAACAGGGGAGGGGTGTGCTAGCATGCTGGGATACTTGGTAGTGATAATAATAGCTATATTTCATTGAGTGCTCACTATGTGCCTTACAACAACCTTATTATGCTATGCCTGATATTGTCATCATCTTTATTATTTTTATTATTCCCACTTTGATGGGAAATGTATGAGAAAACTGAGACTCAGAGATTTTAATTAAGTTGCCAAAAGTCAGACAAGTAGTATATGGAAAATCTGGACTCTGACATAGCCCCGACAGAAGGACGGAGGAAGCTGGGAGGGGCTCCTTGTAAGAGAAGTGGCAGCTTTCCAAGAAAACCTTAATATGTTTCTCATTGTCCAAAATTGTGTCATGTGACTACCCTTAGCAGCAAGGGAGCCTGGAGAAATATTTTTAGAAAAGCACACTGCCACTCTGAACAAAGTGAACCCCTGCTACTTGAGGGGGAATGGGCTTTGTATAGCATTGTCTTCCAAAACCTTGATAAAATGTTACTGGGTAAAACATAAAGGTCCTTCTCCACTTCTAGTTATCATCTTCCTCCCATGTAATACCTACAGTTGATTTTTGAGTCAAATTTAGAGGACACAGTAGACATGGATGGAAGCAAAGAATGAAGCAACTGATTCAAAATGACACGTGCAAAAAAAAAAAATAGTTGAATCTGAGCAAGTAAATTGAGGGGCAAGAGTGTGGATTGGACTTTAAAAATTAGGCAGAGTGCCGAAACCGGTTTGGCTCAGTGGATAGAGCGTCGGCCTGTGGACTGAAAGGTCCCAGGTTCGATTCCGGTCAAGGGCATGTACCTGGGTTGCGGGCACATCCCCAGTAGGAGATGTGCAGGAGGCAGCTGATCGATGTTTCTCTCTCATCGATGTTTCTAGCTCTCTATCTCTCTCCCTTCCTCTCTGTAAAAAATCAATAAAAATATATTTAAAAAAAATTAGGCAGAGGAATTTGACTAATATGCAAAAAGACTAAGAAAGCCACTGTAGATTTTGAACAAAGTAGTGAAATATTTCTATAACAAGAAAATACATATTTTGTTGTCATATTGAGATTCTTAATCTCTTTCCAAGTTGAGTCAATATAGTTATCAGCACTGCTGCTTACCACCTCCAGAGCAACATGTCAGAAAATATGAATAGACCACTGAAGCTTGCTTCACTATTAATTAACAGCATTGTTCTCTTTAGGGATTTATAAAAGACAAAGGAACAATTACTGTTTAAAAAGAAATCTGTGCAGATATGAGCGCCTCTTGTTTTCTAAGTTGATTCTGTGACTAGTGTCTTTTGAAAAAGTTTATGGATATGATTTAAGCTTTAAAATAGATCAGCTAATTCTACTCAGGTGCATTGTAAAATTCATTAGAAAATATTTCCTTTCCTACCATTCAAATTCCTCAGAGAATGTTAATTTTTTATTTTTTACTTGTTTGAAAAGTAAATGTCAGCAGTGGTAAAAAGGGAACATTTTTCAGATGACATGACCAAAGAGTTTACATTATTATTCTGAAATATTTTGAAACAGTGCTTAGTGCTATTGGGAGCTTGCAGTACCAAAAGTCCAAAAATTTGGAAACTCAGGAACTTGTTCTAATTCTTAAGCAATTTAGGAACCGCCTCTTCTGATATTGAAGGAAGTCACTTTTCTGTGCTTCAGTCTGTACATGATTTCTCATCCTTTAACAATGGGGTTTTGATGTGCTGTATTTTGGGACTCCCCCGACAAATGAAAGTTCTTTATTTGAAGAAAGATTTTTTTTCCTATAGTTTTTTTGTTTGTTTGCTTGCTTGCTTTTGCTATAGGACAGCGGTTCTCAACTTGTGGGTTGTGACCCCTTTGGGGGTCGAACGTCCCTTTCACAGGGGTTGCCTAAGACCATCGGAAACCACATATATAATTACATATTGTTTTTGTGATTAATCACTATGCTTTAATTATGTTCCATTTGTAACAATGAAAATACATCCTGCATATCAGATATTTACATTACCATTCATAACAGAAGCAAAATTACAGTTATGAAGTAGCAACGATAATCATTTTATGGTTGGGGGTCACCACAAAATGATGAACTGTATTAAAGGGTCGCAGCATTAGGAAGGTTGAGAACCACTGCTATAGGAAGTTATGATAAAAATTTATTTGTGCAAGCATTTTTTCTCCTGGCTTTGCTTATGATTTCCTGATAATTTTAAGTATGAAAGTTAATTTTCATTTATACATTTCACTTATTTTTATCAATTAACTTTCATGTTATTTACTGTAAAGGGTTCATTAATTTCTCAAATGTATTTGTCTGGCTTAATTTTAGATTGATAAATTTTGATAGATGTTGAATATATTGATAGCAGTAAACTCAGTTTATATCCTACTAACCTATAATGCATGATAATTTGACCAAAGGCCACACCAGATTTTAAGTAGTGTAACTATTATTGTAACTATTATTTCAATGGAAATTTAATCCAGAAAAACACATTTTGTACTCTAAAGTTTCTTTAATAATAGGCATTTATATTTATATGTATAAAGACATACCCGAAAAGATCTTAGTAAAAAAATATGTACTCTTTCTTAATTAAAATAAAAGGAAACAAATAACCCAAAAATAAAAACATATAAAATTAAATGATTAGTGTTTCTAGGGTTGGAACTCAATGGAAAATCTCCCTTCAAAGAGGGAACTGACTCAGAAAATATAGCCTTACTCTAGGTTTACAAACTCATTTCAATTCTGTGGAAGCCTAATTAGGTAAGATAAAGCTGACTCCAGGATCAGATAAACTCTAACATCTCAGAGTTTGACACAATAGATGAGTATTCCTTGCTCTCCTGAGGCCCTTTGTATCTTGGCCATCTTGCACACATCTTCCAAGGTCTCAGTTTTTGCCTACATCATGACAGATAGGAAAAAAATTTGGAGACTTGCCCCTGGTGTCAGAGGTTAGCAGTTATGGGCCATGGAGCAGTTGCTGTGATAGAAAGCACCAAAGACAAAGGCAAGGGCTCCAAGACTGCCCTCTACTCTTGAAGGTACATGGAGCCCGTGGTTGGAAGGGACCTACTCTACTCACATTTTCATCATCCCCAACATTAGCAGGTGGTCCTAGTGAAATCTGTGGTGTTGACTGAACAGCTTATAATGTCTTTCTTTCCCTTCTAATAGAAGAGCTGTAGTTAGCGCATAAAAAGTTGAAGCTATTTCCTTTTTGTTTTCTGCACTGTAAATTTTTTTGTATGAGTTCATATACTGTCAAGCTATACTGTTCCTTCTTTTTTTCATTTTTATTGAATTTATTGGGGTAACACTGGTTAACAAAATTATATGGGTTTCAGGTGCACAATTCTACAACACATCATTTGAACACTACATTGTGTGTTCACCACCCCAAGACAAATCTCTGTCCATCGCCATTTATCTCCCCCACACCTACTCCACCTTCTTCCCTCCACACACACACTCCGGCAGTCACCATACTGTTGTCCATGTCCATGAGTTTTCTCTCTCTCTCTCTCTCTCTCTTTTTTTTTTTTTTTTTTTTGCTAAATTCCTCCACACCTTCACCCATTCCCCCACCACTCACCCTGACAGCTGTCTTTAAAGCTGGGCAGGATTAAATTTGGAAGCAAATGAGATAAAATTTCCTCATGCTCCTTCTGACCCAGAGTGAAATCACTTTGCTGACCCTAGAGGTGTGGATTAAAGAACAGGCAGGGCCTGGGCGTGTTTACAAACTTCTCCTTTCATGTAGACCTGCTTCTCCCTTCCTCTGGGTCTAGAAGGCACCTGTCTTAGCAAAACTAATGGCTGATTTTAGTGAGCCCAGTTGGAACTGGAGAATGTGCACAATTCCCGGTAGTGTATTTTAGTTTTTTCCCCCTCTATTTTTTCTTCCTTTGGAACAGTTATTTTCAACTTTTTTAATCTCATGGAAAATATAAACTAATTACTAAAATTCTGTGGCACACCAAAAATGATATCTTTTTTGCCAGACTGACAAAAAAAATCAGTATAATTTTGATTCATTCTTACCGGATGGTTATTGTTGTATTGGCTGTCTGTTGAAATTTTTTTATTTGACAATCTAAGGGAAAAGGGAAGAGGTCAGTGCCCCTGACCAATAGTCATACATTCCATGTTTTATAAATTCTTGTGGCACAGCAGTTGAAAATCGCTGCCTTGGAAGCTTGAGAGGGATATTTATTGGTGGGCTGAAATAAAACCCTAAAACTTAAAATTTTTAACAATTTGTTAAAAGCTTCTTTGATCAAACCAGGGCTATTTTGAGTCTAATTGTCACTCAGAATTGCAAAACACAGAAGTTAGAAAAAGAATAAGACAATAGTTCATGAAGATCAGAAGTCAATGCAAAATAAGAATGATTTAGAAAAAAACCCCACATTTTACTTAAACATACTGTATATGAGAATTATCTTGGTAACTGTAGCATGATATCTTGGTAACTGTAGCATCTTGGTAATTGCTACATGAACTATAAAAAAGAAAAAGAAAACTAATCCATATATAATGCTGTCTGGGTGAGAGAATACTCTGATTTTAATGGACTGATCCCAGATTTTACAGAAGAAATTAATAATACTGTAGAATAACAGTAGAGGCCGCATTTAGTTGACGTGAATTTCCTTGGTTCAATACTCGATGGCCTTAATGACTACTTCCAAGCAACTCTATGGGCAGTAACAATTAATGAAATAAACATTTATTGAAATTCTACTTGTGTAGCAGATATTTGACCCTTACTTTTTAGGAGCTTCCTATTGTTGGGAGAGACAGAGAAATAAAATGTTATATTAGAGAGGAATAGGGCTCTGGTGAAGTAATAGGGTTCAGATGCATATGGAGAGGCATAACAAATCATCCAAGGCCAATGATGGTTAATAAGCACAAACTCTAATCAGACTGTCTGGGTCTAATTCTGCACTCCATAATTTAATTTTTGTGACTTTGTGCAAATTGATTCATCTCTTTAAATGTCAGTTTCTTAATCTGTAAAATGAAGAGAATAAAGGTACCTTTCCTAATGAGATTATGTATTGAAGCATTTGGCATAGTGTCTATGGGTGGTAAAGGCTCAATTTGTGTAGGCTAGTACTATTTACAGAAGAGATGATGCTTGAAATGAGTTTAGGGAGTAAGAGAGAATAGGGAAGTGGAAGAGAACATTTCAGAGGGAGGCAGTGACATGGGACAGAAACAGATACTTGAACACAGAACATCCTGGGCCACAGTAAGTTGTTCATATCCATTGTACTTTAATATACTTTCATTAAACCTAGCATATTCACATAGTTGGCATATAAATAATATTAAAAGTTTGCTACAAAATTTTGTATTCTGCCTTCCTACCAACACTACCTTATCCTTTATTCTTCTAGTTTCTGAATTCAGTTTGGCTCTCTTCTTTGGTTTCTGTTTTAAATCTAACTCTCAAATTAGGACTGTTTAATGTAAACCTGTGTAATTCAGAGAACACAACTCCTTGTGTGTGTTTACTGGCTCTGGAAATTATGACAGCAGAAATATGCCTTGCCGCACCACTGAACTCCAGCTGCCCTTCCGAGTGCTTCTCCCCCCCACCCCCCACCCCCGCCTGCTGATGATCCTGCACCAGCAGATAGGGAGAATGAATGGACAGTTTCCTAGAGATAGTCCAGTGCCAAATTATAGTGAGCTTTGTGTATGCAGCATAGGAATCAGAATATTTTTCTAAAAACTATAAACTACTGAAGAGTTGGAATAGAGGAAAGACATGATCAGATTTTTATTTTAAGAAGTTACTCTAAAAACAGTTTCTAGATCAGATAGAGAAAAGAACATTGGAAGCATCTGCTCAGGTAATCCCAAGGGGATGGGACCTGTTCTACAACTGTCCGTAAGGAAGAAGGAAAACAGTGAGTGTAAAGAGGTAATGGAGATAAGATGTCCTGGATTGGTGACTCATTGGCCATGGGAGGCTCTCTATTAAAGAACAGAGAGCAGTCTAGGATTACTATCAGATTTCTGGCTCAGGCAACTAACTGGAAGGGTAGTGATGTCCTTGATCAACAATAGGAATTCAGGATAAAAAATTAAATTTTAATATTAAAAATTATAAGGGCAGTTTTTGAATATTTTGAGTTGAAGGTGTATGGTATAAGCCCATAAACAGAGAAGTCCAGTCTTCTTGAACATTCAGATTTTTTGAATGAACATGTGGAAAGAGATGTGCTTTATGAAGATGCTGATTGTTGTTTTCAGACTAGGTATATATCTCCTATTAAAAATGAGTAAATGCTTTGTTCTAGAATCAGTATATGGTGATTGTAGATGCATGACTGAATCTTAGAGGGCCTGATTATCATTGGGTTAACTGATGGAACCATTCCAAAAGGTTATTTATCATTTTATCATGATATTACAGCAAAACTCCATTTTAAAGCATCTCATTTTACTATTGCATAGTTTTAATTTTACTTAAGGTAAAATCATATTCCTCATAAATATAGATGTAAAACATTGCAAACGTATATGCTGCACTGATTTTTTTTAAATATTGTTAACTAATAAAGAAGGTATATATTACATTGGATATTAATATAATGCTGTATATGTTACAGTATATGTATTACACTAATAACAGTATACACATGTTGACAGATCAACATAAGAGAAACATAGCCACAAGTGTGGCTAGAGTGAACATATATTATGAATATTTAAACAATACTTTGGACTTACATAGCACAAAGAGTCCAAAATACTTTGTAAGTCTCAATTTTTTCTAAATGCTTAAAAAACTTCAATGATTAACCTTTAGGATATAGTTTATTACGCTTAACTTTACAGAAAGAAATATGGACCATTCATATACACTTTGCCATGATAAAACATAATTACATTAATTAGATCAATAACATGTAGAAAATTTGCTTTCATGACTAGTTGTTTCATCAAAAATTTACTATGTTAGCCCTGACCAGTTTGGCTCAGTGGTTAGAGCGTCGGCCTACAGACTGAAGGGTTCTGGGTTCAATTCCAGTCAAGGGCATGTACCTTGGTTGCGGGCACATCCCCAGTAGGGGGTGTGCAGGAGGCAGCTGATTAATGTTTCTCTCTCATCGATGTTTCTAACTCTCTATCCCTCTCCCTTCCTCTCTGTAAAAAATCAATAAAATATATTTTTTAAAAAATTTACTATGTTAGAACTCTTACATGAGGTCCAGAGTTTATACAAAGTTGAGTTCTAGCATTTAAATTGCAATATTCCTATATTCACTTTTACTAATAAAAAGTAGAGTGTAGAATTTTAAATGTCAATTAAAATTATGCAAATTAAAAATGAAAGTGCATTGAAATATGTATGTATCTATTCAGAAACTCAAACACTATGATACTATTTTAGGCTATTCCACCAATAACCAAGTAACCCATTTTATATTACAGATTCATGGTAAAACCATTTCACATTTTTTTAAGTGTTCAACTTCAAAGTAGACTATTTCTTAAACTTTAAAAAACTGCTAATCCTTTTATAGATCAAGGAGGTGAATTACATTAATTCCTCAAAATAACACTGTAATAAAGCTAGTTCTAAAATCCAAATTCAGAGTAAGTTGGGTAAAATCTTATGATGTTAGATCATCTGGAGAAAACTGTACAAATAACATGTAACTTTCTTAATGGGAACTGTAACACATTTCAGATCATTTTGGAGGCCATTAGTGAAAAATTAAATATAGGATGGTCTAACACTAGTATTACATTAGTGAAGAAAGCTATATTTGTATGAAGATGATAAGCACTCTTCCTCCATTAAAAGCTCTCATTTGCATACTTTAGAACTAGAAATAAAGCTTGATTATATAGCATCTAAGTTTATTTCAAAAACCCAATTAGAAATAATAATAAAATACATACACTCATGAAAGAGAAAAACTATAGCACATTAGAAAATTAGAATTCAAGAAACTTTTTATATTTTCTGAGGAGAAAAATTTATGAAACCAGTTAATCAATTTGTGGAGAGTTATAACATTAAAAGGATTCAAACTATGAAAATTAAGGAATGACATTTCAATGGAGCAAAAGATTGAATTTGGAGATTTAAAAAGTTTTGTATTTAATTTCTATATCCTTCCTAGTTTTAGACACAAACTCACTATTGCTAATATATTTGTCAAAATGGTACTTAATTTATTCTCCCTTTTTTCATTAAAAAATTTTAATGTCGATATTATTTCAGACTTCTCCAATCTCCCCTCCCCCCTTGCCCACATCCACTCTTAGGTTATCTATCAAAGTGAAATGAAAACATGTATCCACAATAGCACATACACAAGTGCTCATAGCAGTATTATTTATAATAAATTTTTTAAAAAATAAATTGTGGTATATTTCTACAATGGAATACTACTCAGCAATAAAAATAAGTGAATTACTGATATACACAATATAGATGGATCTCAAAAGTGTCCTGCCAAGCAAAAGAAACCATTCCAAAACAAACAAATAAAAAACAAACTTTAAATATTTTGTTTCTATTTATATGACATTCTAGTAAAAGAAAAATGTAGTGACAGTAAATCAAAGTTTACTGGGGTCAGGGGTGGGAGTGAGCCACAGGGGAATTTTTGATGATGATAGAAATGTTTAATAGTTTGATTGTAGTGGTGGTCAAATGACTGAATACATTGCTAAAATTTATTTAATTATACACTTAATATGGGTGAGTTTACTCTATGTAAATTATATTTCAATAAAGCTGTTCTAAAAAAGAAATAGACACTTATTTCTACCCCAAGATGGCATTATGCTGATTATAAATGCACTTTTCAAATGTCTGTGTTAGCTGTAACAATTTGTTACAAGGAGAAGAAATTAAAAACCTCAGTAGATATAGGGATAGGTTCATTTTTAAATCCCATCCTAATAAAGTTCCTGAGGATCAATACTATACTATTTATTGCCTGACAGTAAATCATGTGAGAGGCATCAGAGGTCTGTCACCCTCTGTCGTCTGCCGGTAGAACTTCTCCTACAAGTGAATAAACAGATCCCTTATTTATTGCATTATTTCTTTATAAACTTATCACATGTTAATATCCTCTGAGTAGGTCCAGTGGCCTTTCTGCAGCCTTTTAAGTGGCCAGATGGGAAGGGAATTGAACAATATCCACTGGTCCAGTATTTTCCTCTTTTTAAACATTAAAGAAAAAAAAACCCAAGATGCTCTTAAAACCCTTTTTCTCCAGTTTCTCTAAGAGAAGGGTTAACAAAGCCCAGTAACACTCTTAAAGCTCTCCTGCTGCTAAAGGGAATGCAACAGAGACTGTCGCCATAAGGATTGACTTCTGACTGAGAGCCGAGTCTTTCTGGAGAGAAATTTGACCGTTAAGTGCAGAAGTTGCCCGTGGATTGCACCAAAGATTATCCCAGCTGGGGTTCTGAGAAGGGCTCTGGCAGAATATGGGCAAGGGGAGGCCCCTTTGAGGCACGGATCAGAAACACCTTGCCCTGTGGGGCTGCTAACGAGAAAGCAAATGCATTTTAGACTTACAGAGCTTCACAAGAGGCCCTATCAAGTTTTTTAAAATTAATTATGAAGAGGCACATTGTCAGTAAACCAAACTGGCAAATTTTAGGCTAAAATAAGAATGAAAAATAAGATTATAGGTATGAAGAAAGCTTTACCAAAGCTTTTCATTTTCTTTGCTTTCCCTCCCTGGATGACTATTGCATTGTCCCAAATTCAAGTAATACTCTTTTCTTTAGGCTTAAGCAGAAATAACTATATTCCCCCTATAGGGTATGGATGTCTATAGGATCAGAGACTAGAAGGGGGCAACTTGACATTGTAGTTAGGAGAGTAGACTCTGTAGGCAGATTCTCTTAGTCTGGTTTAAAATCCTAAACTCTACAAGGTGTGTTTTTTTAGGGAAAATTATTTAGTATCTCTGCGTCTGTATCCTTATGGATAATAGTACCTACATATAGAATTGCTATAGGATTAAATGAAATAAAACACATAAAAAACTGAGAACAGTAACTACCACATAGAAAATGCTGCATTAATGGGACTCATTTCTGCTGTGAGACAGAAAACAAGCTGGTTGTTTTCTCCTCATGTAATCATGGATAGTGCAGGGCAGTATAGTAGCCACACAATCACTAGGGACTTAGTCTCCTATTCTGTTGTCTCATGTGTTTGGCTTGGTCCAAGTTTGTGGCATCCTTATTCTAAGCAGCAAGTTGGAGAAGAGGATGAAAGAATAAAGGGGCAAAGGATATAAGCAAGGTAGCTCTTAAGATTTCTCAGAAGTGGTCCCATGACCACTTCTGACTATAGCCCATTGATCAGAGTGCTCAGTCAGAAGTCTCCATCTAGTTTCAATGGAGATCAGAAAAGGGTGTCTGAAAGGTCATTTTGTGGAAAAGGTCCAGCAAAAACAGGAGGTATTTTCTTATCATAGAGGAAGGGGAGAAGATAGCTAGTAATCTGTGCAGGAGAACTCCATAGATGTTAGCTATTATTGTTACTTTGTTATCTAGATGGCTCTCAGCTCAGTCTCAGACCTGATTGTTCTTCCCAGCTCGTGTGATTTCTTTCGTGCCTTTCCACTTTAATCTGCCACGGAAAAATTTATAAATACACAGTTATAAAACTGTGAGCATTTAAAATTTTTCCTTCTACCATTTCTAATGTTCTCCTTAGAGTAAGTATAATACTATCCTTATATTTATACTATACTCATTACCTTGAGATATTATTTTCTAATTTTTTTTCCCTAACTAGTCTGTTAGTGGACTGACTTGTTTGTGAACTGAATCATGTTCCCTTTCACCAAATTCAAATGTTGAAGTCCTAATTGCCAGTACCTCAGAAGGTGACTATAACTGGAGATAAGCTCTTTAAAATATGTACCTTAGCTAAAATGAATTCATTAGGGTGGGTCCTAATCCAGTGTGACAGGTGTCTTTATGAAAGGACAAGATTAGAACATAAACACATAGATTTAGAAGAAACACCTTTTGACATAGGGAGATGGCCATCTACAAGTCAAGGAGAGAGGCCTCTGAAACAAATTCTGACAGCACCTTGATCTTGAACTTCTAGCCTCCAGAATTTTGAGAAAATAAGTTTCTGTTGTGTAAGCCCCCAGTCTATAGTGCTTTGTTATGGCAGCCCTAGCAAAGCAGTACGTAGTTTGTCATCTTATGTGATGTCATCCAAGTCCCAAAAAGAAATGGATGACACACTAGAAGAAAGGCACTTTGAGGAGTTAAAGTACAAAGGGCCTGCTTATAAGATGAGGGGGTAGGGGAACCAAAAAGGATGATGCATTAACCTAGGGAAGAGTGCAGATGCTACTGCTGCTAAACCCAAAGGTAAGAGGGGAAGGCGGCTTTATCAGCATCTTTAGTGAAGGAATACAGGTATCTTGAAGCAACCCTGCATGATAAATACCCTGACCTCACTCTCCTCTCTCCCTACCTCCAGTCTCCTACCACTGCTGCCCAGATGGAAACCACCTGGCTACCATAAAGCATGGGAATGCAGTGATGTGAGGATGAAGAAGAGTAGAGAGTGAGCGAATATGAAGAAACAAATAGAAGATATCTAGCACAGAAAGAAACTATGACGTTTAGTTCTTTTGTACCTATCTTCCTCTCTTCCTTGTTCACTACTTTAGACATCCCACCCCTCATGTGCCCATAACTACTATAGCATGTACAGCAGGTCCTCAACAAATAGCTGAGAATTGAGTATTTTTCATGCTTAGTAATTTTCAAGTACTGTCAATATTTTCTTTCCACTAGTTTTTAGACTATGTCTTCTCAGATCACAGCCTTAGTCCAAGTCTTAGGTATATTTTGCCTCAAGGACTACTACTTCCTTCCTGGTTTCTTGTTGGTTCATTCTCCACAAATGGAAAAAAAAAAAAAAAAGCATTATCAACTCATGAAACCACAATACTTTTAAAAAGACCATAATAACCATCTCAGTTGATTGGACTTTCTGATTACATTTCTCCTCTCACCTTAATGTTGCCTCTTTGTGGTTGACATCACATTAAGATTGTGGAAATTTAAGTAAGGCTCCTGTCAACTTCCTTTTCAAACGTGTTATAACTTTCAGCCTACCTCGCCTGTTTCTGAGAGGTAAGCCTTTCATCTTTTGACGCCTATAATAAACTTAGGATAGTTCTTTTCCAAATATGGTTGCCAAATAATAGGAATGTGGCTTTTTCAAAAGATGCAAATAAGTTGTGATATTTTGATTATACAACTAAATTAACAAAAATATAAAAATTACTCCTACTTATATAGGATACTTTCTTAGTCTACACTCAGCAGTGAGAATACCTACTCAAATAAAGCTCCATTTTATTTTTATTAAATTTTTATTTAAATGCTTTTATTGACTTTTTAGAGAGAAGAGGGAGGGAGAGAGAAACATCAATCAGCTGCCTCCTGCACACCCCCTACTGGGGATTGAGCCTGCAACCCGGGCATGTGCCCTGATCAGGAATTGAACTGGCAACCTCTGAGTGCATGGGATGATGCTCAACCAACTAAGCCACACCACCAGCGCAATAAAGCTCCATTTCAGATCTGATTATTTATGCATCAATCAGTTCTGCCATCTTTGAGCTGGTTCCTTAGAAGCTGATGTATTTTCTGGGTTGTATTACATTGTTGTGGCATTGAATCAGTACTGACTCGAAAGAAAATGACATGGTTATTTTATAAGATTTTTAATTTTTATCTTTTAAATTTTGAGTAATAATTTAATCTTAAAATTATTCATTTTTTTAAATGGGTAAGCTTAGCCCTATGAAAAATCTGTCAGATACTTTTATATAACTTTAAATTATTCACATTAACAATCCTTGTCTCTCATCAATCTTAAACACAAATTAGTGTTCTTTAAGGTTTAATTCTTCGGGGTGAAGAATGTTATCACATTTAAGAGAAGTCTGTAATTATTATGTGTCACACACTTGAAGCTACAAGTAGAGTATCCCTCCAAATCCCTCCAATTTAAATCCAGTTGTCTTTAGTAGGTTTAATTTTTACAATGTGTAATTTTATGAGCTAAATAGTGTCACGTTAGTATATTGAGTTCAAGTGCATTTAAGTCATCATCTTAGAAAATAATTTTTCTATTTCTTGATTATTTTGTTATTGTGTTTTTTGTTGTTGTTGTTTTTCAGATCTTTGTGAAACTAGTATCCAGAGTTCACTATAATGGCATCTTAGTGGATTTCTATGTTTTCTGGTTAACAACTTTCCTCCTTCACCCATAGGAGAAAGGAAAACAAACTAGGAAAAATTGTGTAAATTCAGTTTTCCTATTATATTTCAAAGCCATTGTATTCATCAAGCAGGATTTATATGTTTCTCCAGGACCTCTAAACATGTTGGGGATCTGAAAAAACAAACATGAAAAGAAAGCTGCAATCAAAATAAATAATTAGATGTCTACAAAACTTACCATTATCCCATTTATAAATTCTTAGTTACGTTTTTGAGTGTGCTATATAGGTGCATTTTAATATGTTTGATATGATATGGGACTCGAAGTCTCTAAATCCAAGTTCTAATCAGTATTCTCACATTAATCCAGATCTATGAAAGTCTTAAAAATGACCCTGATCTCTTTTATGAAAGTACTAGGTAAAATTTCAAGCAGTACTTGAAGGCAAGTATTTTAAACGTTCCACTGTACAATCTATATTATTGTGTTTTTTCATCCCTCAAAATATAAGTTATTAAACAAAACAAAATGGAAAGATAGGTAATTAATAATCTATACACATAAAATCCCTTTTAGAAACAAACAAAAAGGCATTGAAAGGGACAAATTCATGTAATTTGAGTCAGTGATCTTTTCTCTTTATTAGTGGCTGAGATAAGTTGGTAAAAAATATTTAGAAAGGTAAAAAAATTCAGTCATATGTTTTAATAGTTGACATAAGTATTCAAAAACAATTTAAATATAGACTTTATAACGTATTGTGATGGGAGAGGGAGGATGAGACATATGACATTTCTACTAGCAAGATACTTTTAGCATACTTAAATAGAAATAATGGCCTTACAGGAACTTGGAAGATGTTATTCCCAGATTGTACATTACACAAAAGGGAAAAATAATAGAGGTAGAGGGAGAGGATCAATTTAAGAATTTCTTTGGTAGCTGAAGATTTTGGATTAAATAAAATCACTTTTGATAAATATTTTATAATAATTGAATAAAATACTTTTTAGCATATATTGACATTAATTGCTGATTAAGTTATATGAATTAATCTCTACATCAGTACAAGTTTATCTTGTAAAAATCTAGTTGAGGTTCACAAAATTCTTAAGAAATGCTGGTAGAAGTAGCAATTAACTTTATAGTAAGCATTTACTCTACACACAAAAATATCCTAATTTCACAGAAGTATTACATGAGCATATATAGTAAGCATATTGAACCAATTTATGAAAATTAGAACTTTGAAGAACTGAGATCATTCAAATCTCTTAGTTCTTAATTTTTAGATGTTTTCTTCCATCTCCAAAAGCCTTGAGTCTTAATTGTTACCTAGAGAGTTTACATGAATTTCTCAAGCTGATCACAGCACCAAAATCTCCCAAGTACTCCTACTGTTACCCCAGAAGAAAGTTATATAATCTCCACCATGTTTAAGCTATTGCAATCCCAATAGAAAAATAGGAAAAATTATCTTTAATCTTCCAGAGTTCATTTTAAGCCCTCAAAAGCAATTCCTTTGGTTTCTAGGCTTACTCAGGATTAAAAGTGGCAGGACTCATTTCTTTGAGCAGCAAATCAACATTACCTACTATATGGTCATGCTTAACACATGTTTGAAAATTTACCAAGGATAACCTTAGTACCTATTATTTATCCTTTTCTCTGTATTGTTGAATGAAAATATTAAGAAACAGTTAATTAAGGAGGTAATACAATAGTAAATACTTCTATTAGTGATTTCTGAAGTTTGAGGGCAGGTATTATTGACATATAATGCATATATAATGTGCATTATATTCAACTTGATAATTGTAAACACATATATAAATACTAACACAAGATTTAGACCAGCACTTTTTAATAGAACCTCTGCAATAATAGGAATGTTGTGTATTTCTACTGTCCAATTTGGTAGTCACTAGACACGTGTGGCTACTTAAAATGTGGCTAATGTGAGTGAATATTAAATTTAATTCCAATGAATTTATAATTAGATTTAACAGCCATATGCAGCTAGTGGCTACCAATTTAGACAGTGCAGAACATTTCCATCACTGGTAGTTCCCTCCTATTCCTTTGCAGTAAATTCCATGTCATTGGCCCTGCCATCATAGGGAAACAGTAACTAACGATTAAGTTTTCCTGTGTTTGAACTTTACATAGATGGATTCATACTATATGTATTTTTTTGTGTGTGCCTGGTTTCTTTTGCTAAATATGGCATTTTTGAGATTCATCCATGACTTTGTATCATTGGTTCCTTTTAACTGCTGGATAGTATTCCATTGTATGAATATCTAACTATTTGTTTTTCCATCCTCCTACTGATATACATTTGGGTTGTTGCCAATTATTTGGTTTTAATGCTGCAAATATTATATTTACTGTTCTGCATTAAGAGAAAAAACTGTGTATGTATGTCAAAATATATTTGATCTTGAGAAAAGACAGTCAACTTATGATTCTATTATCATTTTTCTGTGCTGGGGTAAAAATATAATTCTGGGTTATACATAAAGATGGACCTATCTCGGGACTGCTGAGTAAATAGTTTATAATACTTAAAGAAAACACATTTAGGGCAAATCTACCAGAAAAGAAACTGCAATGCTTTCAAATCCAAAATATACTTTCAGTGTGGATGGGTAGAGTTGGGGGTGCTCCAGAGAGGCAAATTATGTGTACTTTTGAATTACCTTGGCATCTATCACTCCCTATTATTATTGGTATACATATCCACAGAATTTCAGATCTAGTAAAAGTAATTAATAATCCAATAGTCTAATTCCCCAGTGCTCTGCATATCGTAAGTAGTCAATAAATATTGGTTGAAATAAAACATTTATTTCATATGAGGACTAAGAGTCTAGGTGTCTCTCAATTGAAGAAAACCAGGTAACATAATCAAGTGGAAAATTTTAAAACAGGTGTGATTTCTGCTTTATGAAAGGATTCACCACAAATTCAATGGTAAGCTGCCACAGGCTAATACATTAATTTTCAAAACTCTCATACATACAATTTTCCAGAGGTAAACCTATCACATATCAGTATTTATCTTTTAATATGCAGCTGTTCCTTCAAGAAACATTGAAGTAATTCTTTAGTTCTTGAATATGCAGTATGTATTAACAGGAGGAAGTCACTTAATAGATAATACTGAAAAGGAAATTTACCCTTAAGAATGTACTAAAGCAATTTATAAAGTATATAATCCATACATAAATAATCAGGGCTTTGTATTTTTCAAGTGGTTCAGATACAAATGTGTTACTTGATGTCTCCACCAATCACTCCAAGGGGAAAGCAAAAACAATCCAAGTTCAAAGGACACATTTTAAAATTCATATTCATTGACTTGGAGCATTTTGCAGACAGCAACTCTACTGGCCCATTTTAGGTACTCAGCAACTATATATTGCATTGACAGTATATTGAATGTAAGTTTTTTTGTTTTTTTTTTAAATCAGGAACCTTCTCTTATTGAGCCCAGTGTGTGATGTGTAACAGGTACTAAATGTTAGACACTGCTAGGTTTTTTCCTGTGACTTAACACATCATATATTTCTGAAATATATGTTCAATATACGTAAAGATGCAACTATACAGCTTTCAAATGGTCAGAAAGGAGATTCTATCAGAACTGACTTTAGGCAAAAGGATTTCTAGGTTCTTTCATAACCAGTTATAGCACAAAACAGTATGTGCATATATAATCTAGCATGTTCCTCAATCTATAGCTTGAATTGGCAGGTTGGTTATTTAATTCAGTGTGGTGATAATATGAAAGTTTCATATTATATACCCTTACTCTGGTAAGAAGTAATATAGTCAATTCTCCTAAAACTAGGGAAAATATTCTAAATCCTAACTTTTAAAGAATCACTTTAGTAAATTTACCTATTCCTAACTCAAGAATAAGCCAAATCAGGAAGTTGGTTTTTTTTTTAAAAAAAGTCTCTAAGCTGCTTAAAACTGATGTTACAATGTCCTTGCACAAAAGTCACACACTTTTTGTAAAGGAGATTTCCTCAAAGTACCTATTTATACTCTTGAGACAGTTTTGCATAAGCTTCATTATGTGGTTTTCTTGCCTGCAGATTAAAAGCAGTAAATTAAAAGGGTGGAGAGGATAATAGAACTATGTTCACTGACAGCAGCAGTAAGAAGCAACAGCTGACAGTGAGGGAAGGGACAGGCAAACTACAACAGACAATAGAACTAAAAAAGCAGAGCTATTCAGAGCCCTGTAGTGTGAGCAAACAGCTCCACACACCACTCCGGGAACAGAGGACTCTATCTGTCAATGTAACAAAGTGAATATTCATAACGACTACCAGTGCTCATACAGCTGGGATGCATGCCTTATTTCCCATGTGTATGTCGAAATTATTCAAAAGATGAAGAGTTTAACTGCTGCCGGTCACCACAATGTCATTTGTCTCGGACTAAGAGGGCCCCACTACCCTGGTGGGTCATGTAACCTTTACGCTTTGGCTTTGTGCTCACCTCTGCTCACTACGACGTTGCATTACATTATTATAAGGACCTCTGTGCTTCATTATGAAATTACCAAAGGCAACAACACAACTTCCTTAAATTGTATAAATAGTTGGTTCCAAAATACCCCTAATATTCCGTGACACGGAGCTGTAAATTAGAACCACTGACTTTTAAGACTTTGTGCCTGTTGTCCCTAAAATATTGTGTACCTCATAGCGAGGCTGTGAGGATTAAATGAGATAATGTATGTAAGACACTAGGCACACTGTCTGGGGCAGTGGAAGACCTCAGTAACAGTCGCTGTGATTTTAACACTGTGAGTTTAGGTCGGCCCAAATCCCTATTTGACAGGTGCAAAGAAATAAAGCCTCCAGAGTAAAACCGACGCCCTCGGGCTCGCCTTCCGACGGTATTGTGTGGGATAAGCCGCTTAGCGCTCGTGCTGGAGGCGGGGTGCCCGCGGGCCGGGCGGCGCCGCAGGGTCCCGTGCGCGGAGGACGCGCGGCGCCGGCACCGGGAGGTGTCCAGGCTGAGCCCGAGGGCGGTCGAGGCAGCTCCTGGTGCGGTCACAGCACCAGTTCAGCCGCCGGTCATGGAATCGGGTGGAGCTCAAATCCCCGTTGGGCCCACTTTAAAAAGGGACAGGCACTTTAGTGAGGGGCGGGAGATAACGGGTAACTAGCTGCTACCTGGGTGCCAGCTCGGACAGGTGTAGGGCACCCGCCCTCAGCGCCTCTGGCGGAGCGGCTGCCGCGCCTTCCCACAGCTTCCAGGGCGGGCAGTCTGCTCCGCACAGGCCGGTACTCCCCGCCCCGTGGGCAGGGGGTGATCCCCTCGCCGCTCCGCTCCGGAGCGACGGCCCCGCGACCGCGCCGCCGCGGCCGGACCGGGATCCCGCGCGCCCCGCACAGCCCGCATCGCGGCCCTAAGATGGCGGCGGGGTGCGCGCGCTCGCCTCACCGCACGCGAGGCTCGGAGCCGTGGCCTCGGGAGGCGGGAGCGGCCGGGGCGCGGAGGAGGGCGAAGGCGGCTCGGGCCCTCCAGTGCGGCGCCGGCTCGGGGCCCGGCGGCGCCCAGACGTGCCATTCACCAGGCGGTGGGTGCCACTAGGAACACGCCGACGGCTCCGAAACGAAGGGAAAAAAAGGGGGGGGGGTGAGGATGTGTGTGCGTGGGGGAGAGAAATAGCGGCGGCACATCCGGGACCTCCGCCCCCTCCAACCCGGAAATGACGTTTCAGGCGGCTGGGTTGGGGGTCGTGGAGGCGGCCGCTCTTGAAGATGGGTTCTCCCCCCAGCGTTGCTGGTCTCCCCAGAAAGTGTCTGGCGTGGCCTTCAGCACCCCTTCCCTCGGGGCACCCCTGGGCCTCGCGACTTTGGGGCTTCTTTGCATGAAGCTGGCTGCTGGGCCGGCGCCTTGCGTTTCACAAACGTGCCCCCAGCACCACGCCCCCGAGCTCCCAGGGCAGCCTCGCCGCGCTTCGTAGCGCGCCCACGGGGGGACTCGGGGGACTCCAGCCCCGGCGCGCCTGCGGGCTTCCATCCCGCGTCCGTCCCGCCACAGAACCCTCGCCCCGTGCCCCGGACCGGGACGCGGCGCTGTCACTCACGGCGCTGGGCCCGCCCCTTCCGGCGAGTCGCCGGCCCGCCTCCTCCCCTTTCCCCTCCCCTACCCCTCCCCGTGCGAGTGTCTCCCTCTCCCTTTCGCTCTCTCCCTCTCTCTCTCTCTTTTGTGAGTTATAGCAACCGTTGCCTTGTGAATCAAGCGCCATAGTCACCGTAGTCCTGGCGACTGTTACCCATCAACAACAACTACTCCTCTCCTCCTCCTCCTCCTCTTCCTCCTCCTCCTCCCCACCACCACCATCTCCATCACCCACCAACAACACCACAATAATCCACAGCCAAGGTGAATATTCTTCGGTCTCTACATGTGTGTGGGAGCGTGTGGATGCGTGTGACCGCGGATGTCCGTGCGTGTGTGTGTCCGTGTGCGCGAGCCGGCCGTGGCCGTGCGGGGTCTCACTCCTGACACCGGGGGCCGCGCTGCGGCGGCGCCGCCGAGGGGCTCGGTCCCCCGGGCTTGTTTACAATGGACCGTGCGCGCTTCGGCGGGGTCGGGGGTGTGGGCTTCGCGCCGCCCGCCGGCCCGCCGGTCCTCCCGCCCGCCCGCCCGGCCCTCGGCGGCCGCGCTCCGGGGATGGAGCGGGAGCTCGGGGGGCCGCCCGCCGAGCGGGAGGGGGAGCCGCAGTTCGGCGTTGCGGATGGTGGAGCTCTGCCCGAGGTCTGGTCTGCGGAGGAGAGTCAGGTGAAGAGAGAAGGGCTTTTCTTTTCTCTTCGATTTTCTTTTTCAAAGCTGCTTGTTTCCTGCTTCTTTCAAAACCGAAGTGGACAGCAATGTGCCGGGGGGACCCCCGCGCGAGTGTTTCGTTGTTGTTGTTCACTTGTGGGGCCTTGTGAAGGTTTTTGTCATTTTTATCCTCGTACAACGGTGAACTTTTCCTGCCGCCCGTTCCCCTCGTTTTTAGCCCTCTTCTCCTTGTGCTCAATGGGCTGTCCTTCTCTGACCATCATCAACTGCACGGTGTTCTTTTTTCTTTTCTTTTTCTTTTAAAACTGTGTTTTCTTTGTGCTGCAAACAGTCTTAATATCCATTCAGCACTCTTCCCTCCCCCGCCTCCTTTCCCCCCACACCCCTTGCACACAGTGAAACCTGGAGCCTCTTCGCTGGACTTTGCAGCCCCGGGAAAGAAATTTTTAAAAGTCTCTCTCCCCTCCCCTCCCTTCTCCCTTCCTTGGAGTGTGTGTGTGTGTGTGTGTGTGTGTGTGTGTGTGTGTGTGTGTGTGTGTGTGTGTGATTTAAACCGGATGCAGGGCGTCCGTGGTACTTGGGTGAGTAGTTACTGACAGTGCTTTATCCTTCGGGTGGGGATGGGAGGGGGAGCAGGGAGGCTCCATTGCACTTTGACGAGCCGCCTCCTCCACCGTGGAGTGTCCACAGTGTTCATTGTGGTTACAAGACTGTGTGTAGGATAAACAGGGAAAGGACATGAGGAAGCTTTGTGAGGACTCGGGTTGCAGTGTTACTTGTGACAGTGAAGGCACTTTAAAGAGGCTGTTTCCCTCCCTCTTCATCTTCTCTGTTCGTGTTGCTTTGAGAGTTGAAATTGAAGTCAAGTTGTTCATAAAGAATGTATGAAGCTTCTCAACTTGAAACGTGTGTATATTTCACTTTCTTTATGGTTGTTGAGATCTAGGCATGTGTGCACTAAACATAGTCTTTATTTTGGCTTTCTTTGGACAGTGACTTATGTCTGGTGAGGGGAGAGAACTTTCTCCTTTTTAAGTCTCTAAAAATATCTATTTTCCTGTGTAGATTTGAATACTTATCAGTCCTCAAATAGTAGGGCCCTTGGTTGGAGGTAACTGTTTTCCAGATCCTGTAAACTTGTTCATTTTTCAGCCTAACGTTTAATGAACAGATTATCAGTAAAAAGTTTTGATAATGAATGTGTGCTAAAGCATTTATAATATTACATTTGCACATATTGAAGTTTACAGTCTGGAATTTTAAAGTGTTTATTTAAATAGTCTTCTTCCTAACAGTAAACATATATTGATTTACCTGACAGAGCAGCCTGTGAATAATGTGACAGTTTTAATTATTCTTGAGATTTTCAATGAGCAGGTTGGGTAATTGTAATGCTGTTAAGAATAATACTTTGTAAAATAAGAGTGTTGTTTTGTTTTTAAAGAAAAACTTTCCTCCTGTCAATTCATTTCCATGTGATTGCTATTTTAAATGAAGATGATACTTTGTTCTGAAGTCTTTCTCAGAGCACTCAAATTCCTTCATATTTACTCACCCCCTCCCCCAGTCTAGATTCCATGCAAGTCTCTAATACTAACTTGTATTTTTTTTTCTGTTCAGATGAGTGTCAAATGCCTGAACACTTTTGGATGGTGAAGCTCCTGGTTCCCATAAATTCTCTGAAGTTAATAGGAGTTTTGCTGTCTAGAGACAGCTTAGACCTTATGCTATTTACATAATAGGTTATCAGCTGAGTAGCTTATATGTTATAATGGTATGGTTTAATATTTTTACTTGCAGTGTCCAAGGACTTTTTTTTTTGAGGCATTTTACTTCTTATAATTATCTCAGATTCAGTAATTCAGACTTCCACTCATCAGTTGATTTGAGAGCAGGGCTTAACTGGAATCCTATCTATTTTTGAAAACACATATGTGATACAAAAGTTGCTTTTAGAGATTCTTTGGGCTCAAGCATGTCAACATTATTCATATGGATTGAGAAAATAACCAGAAATACTATCAAGTGATGCATTTTTAAGTTTAACCCAAGGGTAAATACTTAGGACTTTGTTTATTCTTTCTGTGATATTTTTCCTCGGAGAGGACTATATTGTGTATTGGTATTCTTCTGTGTTCTCAGTTTTTAGAGTAATAGAGATCTCTGAAACTGAGTGACCACACTTTTACACTAAAAGTATTAAATAGAAGTCATTTCTAGCTTATTTTAGTAGCTGAATATCTGTGATTCATTATATGTCATAATACCTAGTTTAATCTTTTTAGGTTGTTTTGCCAATGGGTTGCATTAAACTGTATAGAGATATTTTTGTAGTATGTTTACATGTACTAGTATAATATAGTAAACTAAAGCACATTACTGAAATTCATCATTCCATAATTTTTTCATTATATGGGATAGTTATGCCTAATTTAAAAAACAATATTTCTCTAGTATTCAAGTCTTCTTATATTCTATGTAGATACTCAAAAGTTTTACAGTTTATAAGTTTTATATATGTTAACCCTAAAGAAAAAATATTTTTTATCCTAAAGTTAATGTGGTATTTTTTTATCATTAAGAATTAAAATGAATGAATCATAAATCAAGATGGATATAATGTACTATTTCAATGACATGTGTGTGTTACTTTTTGGTAACGTTTTCTTATTCTTGAGAAAGTTGATTTTGTGTGTGCTTTCCTCTAATTTGAAAAACCAGTAAGTAGGTGGAATATGATTTTGTTTTTCAGAATTTATGAAGAGTGTGTATATGTGTGTGTTTAAAAGGGTGGATATAGCATCAGATGTATGGGAAAAAGTAAAAAAAACCCAAACTTTTCTTAACAGCCTAATAGGAATGTTACTTTGTTCTTGGTAGTATAGTGAGACTTTGTTATAAAAAATGAGACTACCAAGTAAACCTTTAAATTATGAAGACTCTGTTGTTGTTTTTTTGTTTTTATGTTGGACATTAGCCTAAAAATCTACTTTCAGTTACTTTAAAAATAATTTCCCCAATGTAACCATTTGCCTTTAACTCTTTGGTATAAATTTCCACTGGCCATCAGAAGCCAGATTTAAATTCCTTTCTGTTCACAGGTGCATAGTGTTCCCATACTTTGGAAGTCCCAGATGAAGTGGGTTTGGCTAATGCCAGCCTGCTAGGGACGGATGGCTGTGTTAAACAGGTGTCACTTTCATTTCTAGTGCATTGTGTTGAGACTTCCAGTGGCTCACAAAAGAATTGGCTAAAGCAGGTGGCATCCTTTGCTTTTGTCCTTAGTAAAATATACTTTTGGAGTTATTTTCCTAGGAAAAGTTTTTTTGTGTTTTTTTTTTTTAAGTAAAAGTTTTGAACTATTCAAATTCAGGTTTATAATTTAACACCTTTTATTTCTGAATATTATTCTGTTTTCAGTCTGTGTAAGTTGCAGATCCTTTCACAGAACACTTAAAAATTGTTATATTGTAATGGAAAATTCCCTTTAAATCCAGAAAAAATACTCAGGAGCACTTTATACAATAAGTCAAATTTATCTGAAGCAAGAGGCTAAGGCAGATTTGAATAAAGTAAAATTTGGTTAACATGACAAGTTAACTTTTGCCATCCCATCCATAAAGAATTTTTTTGATAGCATTATTTTAATTTGAATGATAAATGTTGGAAACCAGTGTTGTTTTTGTTGCTGCATTATTTTAAAACTAAAACATTTTCCTCACTTACTTTAATTGTTACTATAATCTTTTTAGTGCTCTTTTTAAATGAAAATTGTTTTTAAGCATTATGTTTAAAAATATGTACTGGAGTAAATAAAAGTATCAACTTACTGATTTCTAAGGTTCATTTTTACTCAGATTCTATCCTTTTTTTTTTTTTTTGGTGGGAATTTTATACGTATTATAACAGATGCACCAGAGGGTGCTGTGCTGTTTGTAACATGAAATTATTATCAGTAAGAATGTGAACTGATTGGAACTTTTGTTTAAAGGGAAATTTGTAATTATATGTGCATTTAAGCATTTGATGGCCTTATTTCTATGGAATTTAAATTTAATATACTGTCTTAATTGGCAGTTTTATATCAAAGCCTATCTTTCTCTGTACTAATTTATGTTAGCACAACAGAACAATATCAAGACTGATATCTTTGGCATATCTGAATGTCAGCATTAGTCCTATAGGCATGTATGTTGATCATCATCTTATGCAGGTATTTCAGTCTCCATCTGAAAATTTTCGTTTCACTTGAGAATCATACTATTTAGTCAGTGTAGCTTTTGTACTATGTAAATTTGGTATTATTGGCACATATTGTACACTCTTAAAACATTTTTATATGACATGATTAGTAATATGGCGTTTTATGGCATAATATAAAAAAAGCTACCTCAGCCAGCTGGTGTGGTTCAGTGGTTGAGTGTCGACCTATGAACCAGGAAGTCTCTGTTTGATTCCCAGTCAGGACATATGCTCAGGTTGCGGGCTCGATCCCTGGTATGGCATGTGCAGGAGGCAGCAACCAATGATTATATCTCATTGCTGATGTTTCTATCTCTGCTTATCCCTTCCTCTCTGAAATCAGTAAAAATAAAAAATAAACTACCTCAAAAGTATAAATGACAATAATATTTATGAGGTTAATTAAATCAACAATAATAATACTATTAAAAATTGTCTGGAGAATTCAGTCCCCACTTCATGCTGTTGAAGTAGTCTGGTTTGAATATTTAATTGGGCTTTATTATCTGAAAAGTTTTAGATTCCCTGCCTTACTGTTTATCATATAATTCCAAACTGGAAATGATCTATCTTAATATTTGTTCATTGAGAGCTTTTTTAGGAGAATTAATTCAATTTAACCTCTTGGGCTCTGGTTGCATCATTGGTTTTCTTTTCTCAGCAGGGATATATGCTAAAAGATATATAACTGAAATAGTAGTAGTCAGTATCTTCCTTAAGTAGCTTAGAAAATGATGGTTACATCATATAAACTTTTTTCCTCCAGATAATGGACTTACCTATACTGTTAATCTCATTTAACTACAATCAGCAAAATATGATATTTTAATGAGGTACCACTATCAGGAATAGTATTTCATATGTTGGAATGCCACAGAGAATCCAAAACATGTAGAGGTAATAACAACATTTTAAATACTAGTCTTATTAAAATAACTTAGACATTTGTCTTTTAAAATGTGGTCCTAGCCCTAACCGGTTTGGCTCAGTGGATAGAGCGTCGGCCTGTGGACTCAAGGATCCCAGGTTTGACTCCGATCAAGGGCATGTACCTTGGTTGCGGGCGCATATCCAGTAGGGAGTGTGCAGGAGGCAGCTGATCAATGTTTCTCTCATCGATGTTTCTAACTCTCTATCTCTCTCCCTTCCTCTCTGTAAAATATCAGTAAGATATATTTAAAAAAAATGTGGTCCTACTATTTACCATACAGTTTATGCTGTTATGATTTTTAAAGTATATTATATGACATTGTTTCAAAACTTTTATATTTGAAGTATTATATTTCACATCAAAGTATAAGATGTACTTTAATGAAAACAAATCAGTTAAAATTGAAATATATTCAGGGTATCAAATAGGTATATGTTTTGTTCTTTAACCCTTTTCGGTCCAACATGGAGGCTGACTCGACAAACTAGGCGCTAGGAGCAGGTCCAATGTCGAGGCTGAGGTCGACACTGCAAACCGGTTCAACATTCAATCCCGTCAATTAATTTGGACCAGACTGTTTGAATTCCAAAAATAAAATTGGACCGCAAAGGGTTAATATGTTCTTTTTAAATTGGAGAGAGAGAGAGAGAGAGAGAGAGAGAGAGAGAGAGAGAGAGAAGAGAGAGAGAAAGGGAAGCATCGATTTCTTTGTTCCACTTAGTTATGCATTCATTGGTTGCTTCTTATATGTGCCCTGACCAGAGATGAACCTGCAACCTTGGTGTGTTGGGACTGTGCTCTAACCAACTAAGCTACCACGCCAGGACCTGTGTTTTGTTTTGTTTAAGTAGATCAAAGGAAGTATACTGGTTAAGAACACAGGCTTTGGAGTCAGATTTCAGTTAGTCTTATTAGCAGTGGGACCTTGGACAGGTTCTTTACCTTTACCTAGACTCAGTTTTCTCATCTGAAAAATAGGGTCAATCTTACCTGCATTATAGGCTCTGTGAAGATTAAAGGGAATGATTTATGTGATGTGCTTTGCTCAGTATTTGACACAGAATACATGCTCAATTCTTATTATTAGGGACTACTAGAAGATACGCATTCTAATCTTTTAGCCATCTAAGAATCCTTTTAATATGCACTTGACCACCTCCTTCCCAATGGGCTTTAAGTTTCGAAAGACTTGGCCCACTAATATACATTAATTGAATAATTCTTCCTTCCTCACCACTTTATAAAATAAACACACAAAGCTACCAACAACAGGATTGGATTACCTTTTGATAATCAGTCTTATTATTTCACTGAATTAATATGATACTAGTTTAAAGTGATATTTTAGTTTTACACTGCAGCCTTGTTTTAATGGATTTCTTTTACTGTATTTGGATAATTCTCCTGGTTCAGGTATCTTAGACTGAGGACTAATGATGCAGCATTTAATAAACTCTTACACTTGTCATTTCATTATCCAGTATATATTTTTCCTTTTCATATTTGTTATACATGAATACATTTGAAAACATTTTGAACCTTATTTATAAGCTTTATACAAAACACAGTCATTAATATAAAAGAATGGCAATAGTTGTTGAATTCATCAAGAAATTATTCTATAATTTTATAATGCACTGCTTACAATTATTTTGCTAAGGGTAGCAATAAGTAATTTCGGAAGAATTTGCCAGCCCTAACTTTGAGATATAGTAACCTTGAAACATTATGCAATAAAACATATGATATTAAATTGTAGAGGAGAAATGTCAACTTCAGCTCCATTTCTTTGACAATTAAAGATGTTTAAATAAACATTGTAGTTGGCTGCTATATATAAAGTTGGTATTTAGTAATTTACAATATATATTTTCTACACATTTGATTAAGAATGGATTTTTTTCTTATTTTAATCTAAAATATCCCTAATGTTTTTCAAACTGGAAATGTCATTTATACATTTTAATTTAAAATTTACTTGATAACGGTGTGTCACCTTTGCTGAAGTACTGTATATTGTAGGCTTTTTGTCTGCCTCTCTCATCTTACCTGCTGCCTCCTCCCTAGTCCTATTTAGTGTTTATTATATGACTCCTTTTACATTATTTTTATAGATAATTAGCCTAACATATAAAGTAGGGAGACTCAGCTCAGCCATCTCATCTGCTTCCTTTCTCCAGTGAATTTGACACATATTTTTAAAGGAATATTTGGGAAAATGCTAGGAAATGTGACTTAGATGGTAAGGTTATTTACCATTCTTATCATTTCAATAATCTATTATCTTTTTTACAATTTCTGTACATTTGGCTACTCCCTTGAACAAAAAACATGTTACTGATCTACTAATGATGTGACCGAGTATGATTTTGCTTCAGAAAGGTTCCTTCCCTTCTCAGTTCTGGCTATGTTCTGGCCTCTAGATTAAATCTCTAGTCTAGTCCAAAAATACTGTGTTTGCACAATCACATATGCCTGCTTATTGCTGACTCTTACCTCCTGGACTCTTCTTTCTCACTACTTTTATTAGAAGCTGTAATATGCTGCAGCCAGTACTGCATGCCTGTGTTTCACAGTGCCTGGTCAAGACTGTCAGGTTCCTGGTGCTTCCTATTTAGGGAAAGGAAGCATTTTTTGCCTAAGTTCAGGATGTCCTTCTCTTCTGCTATATCTCACCCCTTTTTCCACTGCGATAGTAACTGAATCCAGAAAACCTAAGAATGAGGCAGCTGGTCAGAAAATACAAGTACATCAGTTGGAGAGGAAACATATTCAGAAGTCATGTGAAAGGAGAGAGGAGAGAGAAAGAATGGTCTTTAAAAGTGCCAGCCAAAGGAGAGCAAAGGTGAGAAAAAAGGTTCTGTTCCATGCTCACTCTGTCACTAACTAAAACCTTAGGCTAGCCACCTAAACCCTCTGGCTGTCAGTGTTTCCGTCTGCAAAACGAAACAGTAGGGCTGTGTGATGGCTAAAGCCCTTTTCAGCACTAACAGTCTAGGACTCCATGACAAGATTGGCTCTGGGAAAAGGTAAAGGAGCCAATATCACTGAGCTGGAGGCTTGCATTTTGCTTGCCTATTGTTTCTTCTGATAAGAACAACAAAAGAAAACCCAGAGCCTCGGTCTAGTGTAATAGCCATACCTATGACCGTTGCAGCAGGTTCCTTCATGTCAGTGGCTCCCTTAGGGTGCTGTGGCTAGAGCCCTGTTGTCCTCACCCACATAGGAATTAGCTGAGGCTGACAGCTTGAGCTCCTGAGCAGCAGCTCCTCTATGTCTGTATGCCAGACAAGTGTTTGACAGTTGGGGTTCCTGCCTGTTGCTCACCAATGAGATATTTAAAACAGGATATCATTTCTCAAGTATGTGGATAGGCAATTTGACACACACACAGGGAGAGGGACTTGTTACATCTCTCTCATCAGAAGCAATAAAAATTAATATAGGTTTCTGTGTATCTCATTTTTCCACATTCCTTCCCCAGTTATTAAAACCTTGACCTTTTCTTCCCTTCATGCGCTTCAGGTAGTTTTAGAAAGAACTAAAGTCCCGTCAAGAAGTCTGGGTGAGTTGTTAGTGTCTTGGGAGTACTAGTACTTTGAGATCCTGCTCTGGGAAGCGGTGCCATCTTTTATGTTTTTCATTGCTAATACTTATTGCTTGACTTTTTTCCTGAATATTATTTATAGTTGTAAAACATTCTTTTTATTCAGGTTTGGTAGCAGAAAATCATGTCTCTTGGTTAAGAATCATGCATTTCTATAAAATTTTGCATTATTGTTAATTTACCAAGTATACTTATCCGGATTTTTAAGCATTGCATTAGTTCAAGATGTCTTCTGTTCTGCTATATCTCATCTCTTACAATCTAATGAGGAGTGTATGAAAGTTGAGTAGATTGTAATTGTTTTTTAAATTATTTTTTATAATTAAGTGTATTGATTAATGTAAAGATATTCAAGAGTCTGAACTACATTCATATTCGAATGCTCGATAGCATCTATATATTTCAGTACAATAACTGGCATCCTTAAAAATGTATCTGGCCCTCTTCAGTGTCAATCAGCATAGTTTATCTTAATGTGCAAACCCATTTTACAAATGCTTTGCTTTTTTCAATGAAGTTTCTTCCATGCCTTAGTTGGGATCAGTGTGGAGAGAGACTGCTGGAGAGAGACAGGAAGAAGTAGATACATTTAGAAATCATATCCTGTTTCCATTGTTCAATACCAGTGCATTGCATATTCTACCCAGTTCTTTTTATTTTATTTTTTCAATTTTAACTGTGACATTTTGCGGGGGAGATAGCGATTGAGGTGGGGAAGGGGGAAACAGAAGTGACTAAGGCGATAGGAGTCTTCCAGATCTTTTTCCTTTTCTGCTGTAGTATTGTGCATAGTACGTATACTTTGGGGAGGGAGAATAGGCATCTTTTTACTTTATATTTGTGATACTTTTCTCCAAAAAACTGACTGTATCTGTATGTCTATCCTTAGTACATTAGTGGATGTGCAATAGTATCCTTCTAAGGAGTCTATATTGTGGTTTAGTCATGCACAGCTTTATAAGGTAGGAATAAAAGAAAGAAGTACTGAGGAAATCTAGTTTGTGTGCCAGATACAGAACTAATGCCTTAAATCCAACTGTCTACATTTTCTTTAGGTGGATTGTTTTCTGGATATATATTTATTTTTGTTTTACAAAAGAATCTACGTTTTTCCCCTTTTCCTGTTTAGGTTGACATTTAAAAGAACCAGAGAGTATATAATCTGTCACATTAGGCTTTCACTGATTGGCATCTGATTCTATCTGATGACAGTCTTGGAGATAAGTTTTAATGAAGTGTCACTGTAAGGATCATTAATAAAAAACACATGGAAAGATACCTTGTTAGTGACCTGAAAATCACCTTTACCATTTTAACTTACAGTATGTATTTTGATGTGCCACAAGTAATACCTAACATGAAAAATTAAAATACAGACATCAGCTGAAGTTAGACTCTGTATTGTACAATATGATTATATTGTCTGCTTTAAAGGACATTTTAAAACATTTTGTTTAAAAAGTCACTTTATATTATTAGGGTGTACTTACATTAAGAAAAATGGAATTTATCCTAGATATTATGTTGTGTGTGTGTGTGTGTGTGTGTGTGTGTGTGTGTGTGTGTGTGTGTAGACCTTTAGAAAATAATTTTAATGTAAATTGTGCTTGGTGCTTTAGAACGTCTATCCATACCATTTTGTTTTTGTATTATGCATATCTTATAACAGTATTAGAAGCCACTCCAGTGATATTTTCTTGAGGCAAAGAACATTAAGGAAACGTTTGACTTCAGTTCTTTGATTGATCATTGTGTGATATGGGGAACAATTTTTATAGTGCCTCACATTATATGATAATTTTTAGAGGCTACTTTTAGTTAATAGATGCTATGAATACTAAAGTTGAATTATAGTTAAAGATACAAATTGTAATTTATTCATATGATAGTAGTATAAGATATTGTATTGCTGGATCAACATTTGATCTGTCCCTTTATTTTTAGAAGTCTGTCAAGTTTTGAAATTTAAAGCCTTTTAAATATGTTGAATGAGTAGAGTTGTATAATACATATGGATTTATGTTTGAGCAAAGGTTTGAGAACTATATGGCTTGGAAATGAGGTGGGATTTTATTTTTAAAATTGGAAGGGAGTGTATTTTAATATTTTGATTGGGTTAGACTTGATTGGTGTAAATGACCATGGACTGAAGATGTTAATAAAAGTAATTTTTGAGAGGAAGTCATTGTTAGTGATCCTGATGTTTCATTTACCTCCAGCCCTGCTGCCCTTGGTAAACTCGAAAGTAAAAGCTTATTTCTTGGGTAATGTAAGCCTCTCTATTTTATTGTGTTTTTGTTAATTTACATTGCTGTCAGGAATTTCCCAAATCCTACAGTACTGCCTTGTGTGATGTGTTATGTGTGAGCTTTGGAAATTTCAGTTTATCTATTGATTTACAAACCTTGGAAAGAATGCCAGTAAGTAACATACCATACCCAGAATAGCACCTTACTTAATCTGAAGGAATTGGGTAAGAATTAGGGTAAATCTGGGCAGGAACATAGTTGGATAAACTAGAGTATGAACAATGATTAAGTACAATTGAGAGTAAAAATTTCATTTTAGAGGCTACATGTATTAGAAACCCAGTTTGCTATATTCAGCATATTACCACAAATACTGTTGATAACGTTATTTCTAATATTTGATTCAAAATCATTCTAGCAGAGGCCTAAGAGATAATTGGATTTATTAGTCTATAAGCTTATAGTTTTACATCATTGTCCTTTGGCATTTACTTTTGAATGAGAATGAAAAGATTTATATCAATGTGTCTTCAGTGACAATACTACTTTGGTTAATTTAGAAATCCTGAAGTGATTGTGATTTTTTTAAATTGAATTTTAAGGAGCATTTTGAAAAGGAAGAGAAATGAGGTACTGGATACGAAATACATATTCCCAACTATGTGTGGACTTTAGAAGACTACAAAATGACAGACATGCTATTTGTGAATCAATAAATATAAAAAAAGAAGGGTAGAAAGAGATATTGAAAATGTAGTTAGATGAAATTAGTGGAGAGTTTAGAAATTAAGATAAAAATAAGTTAAGATGGATAAGTGAAAGTATAAATGGTGAACTAATTAGTTGGAAGAACAGTCTTTTTTTGTTTTTTCTTGCCTTACTGAGATATTAACTAATAACTGAGGAATAGATTGTACTTAAGTTTCTTTATGGGCACCATTTGTTTTTATATTTGTTGCAAGTATAATAAATCTCTGGAACCTTTGACTATTATTATATGGAGCTTCACTATTAATAATGTTGTGTTTAGAAGAGTATTAGATTGAGATATTACATCAGAGTTTTCTTGTAATTATTTTATCATTACAAAGCTATACAATATAATGTTAGTATACAAAATATACATAATTAATATTTTCACTTGAGATATCTGATTATTATATCTGATATCTAAAGCAGTTTACATTTGGGAAGCCAATGTATACCGCAAAACAGTACCGTAAATGTACATATTCTTAAGACTGTCTTATTTTGGAACTTTTATAACTTACACTGACATAGAATAGCATAATGAATCCCCATGTGCTCATCACACATTTAACAATTAGTACCTTCTATTCTTAGGTCTATATAATTTGAGGTATTTGTTTATTGAAATAAACTTGAATCTTTTATCCTATGTTACTCTGAAACAGTGTTAATCTAATTTTAAGAATAGACTCAATGTGGACTTGCAACAATGCTTACATTATTTTTAAGACGCAATATTTAAGTGTGACTGGTCATGTTGTTTCTTCTCAGCACAGCATTTATTTAAATCAGGAAGTTTGTTCTCAGTTGTTGGTAGAGTCTTTTGTTTAGTAACTCTAGGTTCTTCTACTTGAAATCTGACCTATCATTAAAATGGGAGCAAGCTCAAGGACAGCAGCCCGTGTTTGCAGGGCACAGGAAAACAACTCAGATACACTTCTCAGAGTTTAAATGATGCTAATCTTTTGTATGTCATTCTTTTAATTTGCCTGTGGGTAGATTTGGGTAAACTGGTAAGAGCCATTTTGTAAGTGAAGAGAACCAACTATCTTCTGGAATATTCCCTTCAAAGTTAGTTACTCAGTTACTGGGACATAATAGAAGAGAGTAAAGGAAGTGACGTTCATTACTAAGAGTTCATGTAGTGATAACATATAACACCATTCAAAGCAGTTTAATATTTTCTGATTCACCAACTTCAGGGAATGAAGACGTTTTCTTAGTTTTTATGAAAGAAGTTTATTTTCCAAAGTTAGTCTATAGGGAAAAAAATGCATTCATATTGGAAATTATTCTGTAATGATCTAACATGTAAAATAAGTAATGATTAATGTCACTTTAATAAACAACACAAAATACTGACCTAAATCTCTTTATTTAAAAGCTGATGTTTTCTTGTTGTTTGAATCTAATTAAATGATTTAGGCATGAAGAAGTAAATACATTAAATAAGGCCTGCATTTTTCAGTTATGTAACTTTAAGTGCTAAACTTTTTTCTGATCCAAAAGGTTTCAGAGAAATATATATAACCTGAAATATTGTGGCACTCTTTAAAAATACTTCTATTATAGATTAACTAGTCAGACAAAATAATAAAGTGATATAAAATAACCAAAGTGATACACTACTAATTTGATCTTATTGTATGACTAAACTGTGATTTCTTTTTTCAAAGGGTTATATTTAATTCTTTCTGCCATTAGGAAACATCTAATTTAAGTGATCCTGCATACTAGATTGTCACATAGTCAGGGTTTCCAAAAGCGGGTAGATGTAATGTATACAGAAAAATACCAGTGTAAAGCTTAATCAGCCAAACAATGATTGAACAAAATACAAATGTAACCCTGCAAAACAAAGGATCATATGAAATGCATGTTAATTTCAGAAATATTTATAGGATACTTTATTAATTTTAAAAAATGTATGAATTTAATGTTAATACCAATTTGTTTGTAATATTTTTTCTGTGCTTTTTAATACCTATGTAGAGTCAAAGTGTTATTTGGCTTTTTATTATATGACATTCAAGATAGCATCAAGTAAAGCAGTGATTTTCAACCTTTTCCATATAACAGCACACATAAACTAATTACTAAAATTCTGCGCCACACAAATATATTTTTTGCCAATTTGACCAAAAGAAGGTATAGTTTTGATTCATTCACACCAAATAGCTCTTGTTGTGTCGGCTGTTGTCATTGTTTTATCTGACAATCTAAGGCAAAAGAGGTCATTGCTCCTAACTAAATAGTCAGGTATTGCATGTTTGAAAAATTCTTGGGGCACATCAGTTGAAAATCATTGAATTAAAGCAATGGAGGTTTTATTCTGGTGTTGAAGAGTTTTTTTGAAATTTGACTTCCATTGCATTTATGTCATATGTATAATTTTAAAAAGCCATTTCTAATATGGTAACAATATTGGTCTTCTTATTCTACATTGGAGTAACTCCCTAATAGCAAACAACTTAATGTTCTGATTTGGAAGAACACCATGTAAAGGAAAGCTTTATCCCAGAACTGACTTGTATTTTTGAACTTGACTTGTTTGCATAGCAGCTAAGCTTTTGGGTCTGGAGCTGGAACTGCAAACCCTTATGATGACTGTCAGGGGCACAACTTCAGCCTTTCTCTTCTGGCTCTGCACAGAAACTAATAGGGATAGCCAGGGTGCTAGAGATTAAAAAGGTGAAAAAGTCTGTCACCAGAGTTAACCGTGCTTTCCAATGACACAATTTTGTAGGATTCCAGTAGAGACATAATTAGGATGTTTTATTTTAGAATCAGAATTTTTAAGTTGGAAAATACTTTGAAAGTTATCTAAGTCAACCCACCACCCTGTCCCCCACTTATTTTAAGTATAAGAAAACGGAGGTGAAGTGACTTGCACAGTGACATAACATTTGTCGTAGCTGGGGCTGTTGGACCCCAGACTCCACACTTCTCTCCCAGCATTCTCCTGTTATATCATTGCTAGTGCAAAACTTCTTTTAAAAAGCAAACAACTCAAATGTGCTGCCTTCAGTACTCAGAATACTTGTTTACCTACAAGTTTGAACTCATTTTTTTCTAGAAAAAGCACATTAAAGTTTTATAATTCTGCATTCTGAATATATATATTTATTTTTTTATTATCGCCAACTATACTTTGGTATACAAATCAGTATTTAATTGCTCTATTTTAGAATAGGAATAAAATTTTAAATATTTTTACATGTCATCAACAGCCTTTATATTAAAGGAAAATAACCATATTTGCTAGATCTTTTAAAAAATATTGTATTTTTTTATCACTATCATTTTATTTTCCTCTGTCAGGTATTAGTGATTTATGTCATAATGTGCTGGCAGAAATAATTCTCAGACCTGGCATGCACCTCTACTTTTGTGATGAGGGTAAGGTTGAGTCTAACCATTCTAAAGGTTGTTGTAAACTATTGCATTATTAATTTTAAATAATTGAAACGTTTGTTCCTGTAGGTCACTCTCTTGTGGAACAAAATTAAAATAATGGCAGTTTATATCTGTGGTACAAGCTGAGACTTGCCCGGCTGGGCTTAAAGGTGTTGCAGCACTCTTAGTGAGAACCAATGTGAAGGGATTGCCCTTTATTCCATAGCAACCAGAAGCAATACCAGCAGTCATGCTATTATGTGACTTCTTAATCTGAATTCTTGGAAGGATATGTTGTCTACTAAATAATAGTATGAGATGGTGGCAGAATAGTAATTGCCAACATGGGGTGTGTGAGTGTGTGTGTGTGTGTGTGTGTGTGTGTGTGTGTATGTGTATGTTAGAATTGGAAGTAAATCCACAAGGTCAGGATTGAACTTAGTTTTGGTATCCTGTTTTGTGATAAAATGCATAATTTGAGCACTAGCTCTGCTGATTATTTGAAACAATCTGCTAAGAGTGACCAAGAAAATGACGACTGAACTTTCTAGCAGTAACTTGAGGCTTTTACCAGCCTCATTTGTGGTACCAAATCTGAAAGGATGCACTTATATGAAACAGGAGTAGGTTTCCTATACGGGGAAAACCATTTGTCATTTGTTCTTAACACTGTAAATCCCCACAGACCAACCTTTCTTGTAAAACAATTCCCTTTGGATTTATCTTTGCCTTCAATTAAAAAAAGGAGCTATGATAAACAAAAGTCTGATGAAATATTAGTTAGTTCTTGCATTTTTGCCTAGAAGTTTCTCATTCTTTATGATATTTCTAATGTTTCATGCTGCTGTTGCATCTGAATTACGAGAGGCTTAGAATACAATGCATTAAATTGATTTTGCTTTCTGTTAATTGAAGGGAAGGGTTTTTTTCTGAGGGGGGGAGGCAGAATTTAAATCATTTACTTTTAGACTTAACTATACTCCTGATTTGCCAACATACCTACTGGCCTGTAAAACAGAATGGAAAAATACAAATATTAAGAGTGTAATTCAGTTGAAAAGAGAGTGCTACATACTTGGAACTTTTAGACTGAGATTTGAATATAGAGATTCAGTTCCCAGCATAAATAAGTACTAGACTGCTATATTTCTTGGATATAAAGAGGAAGAATCTAAAACATGGAATGTGTGTTTTTAATATCTTATGAATTTATAATCTGGATAAATTTTTACTTAAACTATGTCTAAATAGGGATTAATGGAATCTTCTAAAAAGAAGATACTTTGGATGTTTTCAAATAGCCCAAAGTTTTATGTTTCTTTGGGTGAGAATCTTTCAGGAATCTTCACTGTCTACTCATCAGAATCATTTAAGAAATATTTACAGATGCCACAAAACTTCCATTGTGCTATGCGCTTAGGGAGCTTAGAAACTACTGTACATTTTGAAATATATATTTCACCACTCTGCTCTGTAACTGTTTTTTTTTTTTTGCCAGCCTGGCTTATAGTGTTAGGCAGTTGGTTAAGAGCAGCGATTTTCAACCTTTTTCATCTCATGGCACACATAAACTAATGACTAAAATTCTGGCCTGGCTGGTGTGGCTCAGTGGTTGGGCATCATCTCATGCACCAGGTAGTTAACAGATTTGATTCTAGGTCCAGGCACATGCCTGGTGTCAGGCTCAATCCCAGTAGGGGGCGCACAGAAGGCAGCAGATGGATATTTCTCTTTCATAAATGTTTCTATCTCTCTTCCTTTCTCTTCCTCTCTCTCTCTCTGATAAATTAAAAATAAAATTCTGTGGCACAGCAAAAAATATATGAAAACTGAACTTGTCATTTTTTTTTGCTGATCTGACAAAAATATAGGTCTAATTTTGATTCACACTGGACGGCCATTGTGTTGGCTATTGTCATTTTTTTATTTGACAATTAAAGGGAAAAGAGGTGAGTAGGACCCCTGACTAAATAGTCAGGTATTGAATGTTTTTAAAATTCTTGTGTCATACTGGTTGGAAATCACTGTTTAAGAGCAGTAACTTTGGAATGAACAGCTCTGGGTTTGAATTCTAGCTCTGCTACTGATTAGTAGTTTAACTTTAGGCAGATTACTTAAACTCTGTGAGATATGGTTATGGTTACTAAAATCTACCTTGAAAGATGGTTTCAGAGATTACATTAGATACAAAGGCAAACGGCAGCACTATAACATGTAAATGGCAGTTTCCATTACTGTCCTGTTCCAGAATCAAACCAGTGACCTCTCAGTGCAACTGATCCACACCAGCAGGGCTCACTGGTTGATTCTTGTATGTGCCTTGACTGGGGATTGAACCCTCAATGTTGGCATATCTGAACAGTGCTCAAACTGAGTTATCTGTCTAGGGCCACACTGCTTGAATTCATCTTTGCTAAAGTTAAATAGAGTGGTTCTTAACTTGAATAAGTTCACTTCTAATGAAATTTTTATTAACCCTGATACTAATTGGAAAATGTGATTTAGATATTTGTTTGTAAATGTTTGATCTTTCTAAATTTTTTTTTGTAAGCTTCCTGAGGTTTTGGAACTCAGCACAAAACCCAGTTTCCTTTTCTAGTAGAAGCAATCAGTGAATAATTATGAAGCCTCAGCTTGTTTATCTCTAATCAAATTATAGAATACACATTTAACCATTTTATAATTTTGTCTAGTCCTGATTTTATACTGACCTTTAGAGCAATGCAGTTCTATTAGTCCAAATGGGTTTATTTACTTCCTGTTTTTTAAAATGGATTTAATGGCATGAATTCATGAATGCTGGATATTTCTTTAAAAAGGCATCAGCTAGTAGACACTAGATCAAGGTCTCATTTCCATTTATCTTTTCAAATGATTTTGTTATCTAACTCTATGTAATATGAATTTCGTATATATATATGTATGTATATTTATATGTGTGAAATTCTAAACTTGCCTGGGATTTTTTTTAGTGTCTGTTAAGACTAGTAGTTTCAGAAGTTGGGGAGTGCCTTTTAGGATCTATTATCTCCTTCCTGTTTTCTGCTTGTGGCAGGGTGTGGGTATTCCTAATTCTGCTTAGTAGGAGAGAGACCTGGGAGGCATTATGATAACTATGCTTTCTGGCGGGAGGCTATTTTGAATACTCCAGACTTCCTGAGTTTCACCTTTTGCTACCTAACTTTACTGTCCTATTGGGATGTCAAAAGTACAGAATCAGGACCTGAGTTCCAAGCTTATACCAAGGCAACTGGTGGTATTAGAATGGAATTATTACAGTAGTCAGATCTGTGGTTGCATTTGTGATATCCATTAAGGGTTGTACTGTGGAAAGGTAGGGTTATCTGCTTTGATGCCTACTACAGAGACTTTCTCCTTAAAAAACTATTTTTAATATGGATCTGGCTTTCATAAATCTGTCCAGGGCTATGTTTAATCAGGGTGTTTTTATTCTGTACCATCTCTTGAGGTGATTAGTTTGGTAAGTTTACTGCCAGTTGTGAAGTCATCTTAACCTCTTTCCTGAGTCAGTTTCTAGAGTCAGTTTGGGTGTACACACTCATTTTCACTTTTTTATTCATCTATTCATTTATTGATCAAATATTGACACATGCAATATGGGCCAAGCAATGAAATTCTATGGAGAATAGAGCACTGAAGAAAACTTATCAGATCTCTGCCCTTGAGAATCTTATATTCAAACAATTGAGGATGATGGAGAGAGAAGATAAATGAGTATTATAATAGTTGTAAATGATATGGAGAAAATTTTTAAAAAAGAGGGATCTAGAGCCCTGGCCAGCATGGCTCAGTGTCTAGCAGCGGTTCTCAACCTGTGGGTTGCGGACAATGAAAATACATCTTGCATATCAGATATTTACATTACGATTCATAACAGTAGCAAAATTACAGTTATGAAGTAGCAACGAAAATAATTTTATGGTTGGGGTCACCACAACGTGAGGAACTGTATTAAAGGGTCGCGGCATTAGGAAGGTTGAGAACCACTGCAGACCATTGGTCTGTGAACCAGAGGGTCATGGGTTCAGTTCCTGCTCAAGGGCAAGTATGTGGGTTGCATGTCCAAACCCCACCCCCAGTTGGGGTGCATGGAAGGCAACCAACTCATGTGTGTTTGTCACATTGATGTTCCTATTTCTTTCTTTATTTCTCTGTCTCTCTTTCTCTCTACTCCTTCCTTCCTCCTTTCCACTCTTTCTAAAAATGGGGGAAAATATCCTCACTCCTTGGGTGAGGATAAAAAAAAAAGTTGACTAGAGAGGATAGGTGATGAGGGTGGAGAGGTTGCAATGTTAAGTATGATGATTAGGAAGATTTTACGGAGGTGACATTTGAACAAAGGTGACAGAGGTAAGTTGTGTATTTCTTCCATTGTAACTTTATCCTATATAATAAAAGCCTAATATGCTAAGTGTCCAGTCGTCCAGTCAGCTGTTCAACCAGTCAAAGCGTAATATGCTAATGATATGCTAAGGCTGCTCAACTGCTCGCTATGACATGCACTGACCACCAGGGGGCAGTCGACCAGTCACTATGATATGCACTGACCACCAGGGGGCAAATGCTCCGACCGGCTGCTGAGGTCTGGCCGATCAGGACTGAGTGAGATGGGCCGGACACGCCCTGGAGCCCTCCCGAAGTCCCTCCCTGGCTGGCCAACCTCCTGCGTCTCCGCTGGCCCCAATCATGCACCAGTGGGGTCCCTCGGCTTGGCCTGCACCCTCTTGTAATCCGGGACCCCTTGGGGATTGTCAGAGAGCTGGTTTTAGCCCAATCCCGCAGGCCAGGCCAAGGGACCCCACTGGTGCACAAATTCATGCACCAGGCCTCAGATGATATCTTGGTCGATGCTAGCCTTCCTTTTATACTAAAGAGTCCTAATTGTTTACATCTGTCCTTACAGTACTTTTTCCCCCCTGACTCTTTGTTGCCTTCTGTCATTCTTGTACTCCTTTCTCTGAATGTACAGCCTTTTCATTTTATATCATTTTGAGGTGTATATTGATGAAAAAACAACAACACTCCCTATGGTTTTTCTATAAGGAAAAAAGCAGATTAAGAGACTCAAAACCTACTTTTAGTTTTTCTTTTGAGATGGTAGGAAAGGTTAAGGTTTTCAGTCTACCCTACTTATTTCTAAGTTGGAGGTTGTGCTGAAACATCTGGAACTATCACAAGAATAGATCCTAAAAAATTGCAATGTGAACTATTTAAAGTAAAATCACTATTAATATAGGCAAATTGAAATTAGAATGAGCTGACTGGTAATTTGATTGGTTATACTCTCAGTTTGCTCATATGGCTAATTTAAACTAGAGAAAGTATCTGTATACAATGGCTTCTATGATCAAAGTGCTCTGCAGTGTCTTAGAAAATGTGAAACTAGAATGTTGTTGTTTATGTAGCATAGTTATCTGTCATTGTCTAGTCATCTGTAATCATGGATTTATGAACTGAATTTAAAATTTTGTGTATGCAAAATGACAAAAATGAGAGGTTATTTAGATAAGTAAAAGTTACTAATGGAGGCAGATTGTCTTGAATTCTGTTATTTTGACAAATAGATTGTCATGCTGATATTTTTAGAATGAGGTTTTCAGTGTACTAATGTCAAAATCATATTTTCTAATTTCAGTTCAGTGTCAAATATTAAGCATATGTGTCTGTCATCCATTATGAAATATACAGTTTTGCAGTATTTGAGGCTATTGTACTATATTGTAATACTTCAAAAAATGGTAAAAATATATAATGTGTGTTTTTAACATATTTAAGGAAGTAGAAATTGTTGTGGAACCTTAAACAAACAAACAAAAAAACTCCCTTTCTCTGAACTTATATAATTATGTATAAGAAGTATTTAGTTCTAATCCTGGTTTCCATCATTACAGGCTGGTTAAATGATTATATTTGCAAATGTGCCCAGGTATTTGTGTCTGAAGTGAGTCAGTTGTGCCCACATTTTAACAACCTGTAGGCTAGAGTTTATTGAACTCGAGAAAATAGTATTTCTGCCAGTTAAAAATATAAATAAATTAAAAATGACAGAAGTCTAATTGAATTTAGTATCACCACTTGTTTGTACCACCACTGTGTTTATGAGAAAATGTTTGAGCTATAAAAGACTTGAGAGCAAATCTACTCTACTTTTTCCCCCTAACTTTTTAAAGTAAAAATAGAACAGTATGATGAAACAATGAAATGAATTCCCATGTATCCATCACTCTTCTTTAATAGTTAACAACTCATGGTTAATTTTGTTTCAGCTGTACCCCTTATCTCCCCACCTACCCCTTGTTACTCCCCTCACTTTTTACCTCTGGAAAAAGAGACAGCAGCTGAGTCAGGCTCAGCACTCAGATGCCACTCTTGCTCCTCTGCCATGTTTTGTCTTCTCCTCTGTGGATGGAGGGATGGATGAAAAAAAAATCTTAAAAAGAATAAAGGTTAGTTTCCAGACAAATATCATTTAAAAATCTGAACTGTGAACTTCAATATTTCTAGTCTCAGATTTTGAGTTGGAATTAAATAGAATCTTCTAAATTAAATACAGATTCCACAAAGACATTTTTTATTTTTCTAAGTGCACTCCAAGAAAGTAACATTTACCTCTGTACAAATATGGTTTATTTCATTTATGTTTTCTAAAGATTTTTTATGTATTTGCTTTCACAAAAAAGTGAAATATACATCTTTGAGGTTATTGGAATTTATAATGAGATACAATGAAACTGTCCCTTATATTCATAGAAAACACTTGAAGATGCCTTTTCCAGTATCTTCTGTTATACATTTTAAAAAATCAAATGATCCAATACCTTTTTTCAAGTTTTTAAATATATAAAAGTGAGTGGTAGTACTTAAAAAGTGAAAATGGGTTTTAAGACGTTTTTAAGTATGCTTTTAATTGATATTACTCTTCTAATCAGATGTTTATGTTATATAAAGTCTAATACTGAAAACACACACAAACCTCTTTCTTTGTACATTCAATATCCTTTTGACTGTAGCTAAACAAATTATAGGAATAATTTGAAAAGTATTTGGGCAGATATTCTTTCAGCAGAAAGGAGAAATTATGTTATATTAATGGCTCCCATAATGATTTCTCTTTATAATTAGTAAGATGGGACTACTAAAACAGAATTCTAACCTTCATTTGTTACCAACCCTTATAATGTGAATTATCAAAGAACCTACAATTCTTGATAAAAATTTATGAAATTAAAAATAAAACAATTCAGTTCTGTTCAGCATTTATTGAGGAAATTTGATTTTTTGAATTTGAAATTCGGTATTTGGAAGTGAATCAAATATGATAGGATGTTGCAAATCCAAGGAAACTGGAATGTGCAATAAAAGAGACTTAATTCCATGGATGAATATGTTATTCTCAGTATGCCACACTGTATAATTGTTGCAGCTTCCTAACCAGAAGGCTCTTTCCCTCAACACTTCCACTATGGATTCCATCTCCATTAAAAAGTCTTATTCCTTATTTTTGCCCCATTGCCTTTAATTAATAGTGCCTGACAGGAGACTAAATATTAATGTAGCCAGTTTAGAACTTTCAGAGCAGAGTCTTCCAGCATTATTTACTACACTTGACTAGTAATTGACCAACTATTAAATAACTGCTTTAAAAGTTAACAGATTTGCCTAACACACTTCTGTGAATGGTATATTTAGAATCTGACTTTACATAACTTTTTTGACTACTGTGTGTGTGTGTGTAGTGTGTAGTGTGTGTCTTAATGTTTTGTTCTTGTTTGGGAAAAATCAGTTTTCATTGCTTTAAAAGATATTTTCATATATTACATCCTGTACCTATAGACTTAAGTTAAATTTTCCTTAATCCTAGATGAGAATTGGAAAGTAATCAAATTATTTCATTGTCAAATTGAGTCTTCAAGTTACTGCTTACTTGGTTTTACATCATAAATGGTACGTATATCACTACATCTTTTAAGACATTTTCTGAATTGTTGTATGCCTTCTTAAATAAGGATGATTCAAAATATAAGTATTGAATATAAAAATCTCATATTTGTTTTCCCCCTCATTTGTAAAATGAATCATGTTTCTTCCTACGAATTTTCTTTCAGTTATTCTCTAACACATTCTTGTCTCTGTTTGTCATCCTTTCTGCCCCTTTTTCTCCCATTTGCTCTGGTCTGTTCTGCTTGTTATTGCTTGGCATAGGCTGTTTGAGTTTTAAACCTTCTTAGCCAACCCGTTCTCTTCCTGCCTCAGTCTCAGTCTTTGGTCAGATGGTTCCTTTGCACCTCTCAGCCTGCTCCTTTATTATTGGATTTTTTTGGATAGTTATTCTTCATTCTTCTGTTTGTTGTTTTTTGGTACTTTTAAAGAAATAGTTAATTTCCTTTATTCTGTTTCCCATAGTGTGCAATGAGAAGAAAAAATAAAACAACCATTGAAGGACAGATATACGTGACTCTTTAAAAAAGAAAGAGGTAGTGTAGTTGACAGGTTATTTTAGAAAGTACAACCAGCTCAGAGATAGAAGGGCTAACTGTTTCCATGAATAAAGAAAAAATCTTGCCTGGCATTTACAAAAACTTATTTTTAACTTTCTAAAGCTGCAGGCAGTATTAGTAAAATACATAGCGAGAATTAGTGTATCAAAACATCCTTGGAAAATATGGATAAAGTTTCATAAAGTGATTATTGAGGAGCATTTGAAATCTTGCTCCCTGGCATATGTCCTCAGTTTGGCTCAGATACATTCATAAAAGTAAAAATTAAAAAGACTTATGATTATTGTAAAATCACATATTTTTATTTATCTGCATGACCTTTGGTATTTTATGGTAGACCAATTTCATCATCTTTGTATTCAAATACTTTATGAGAAAGACTTAACCATACATAAAGAAATAAAAGTCAATATAATTTCTTTTTTTAAGGAATGTAGAGGTCCTCTCGTATCCTCTGCCCACTTTTAAAGTTCTATTTCACACAATTTGTTTATCAGCATTTTATTGATAGCCTCTACTATCTTTCTCTTTTTATTTACGTTCAGTGCTATCTAGTTGTAGTGAAGTTTTGTGAGTAACTTATTGAGTGTTAATTTTTAAAGTTATGGAGAATATGCATATGATAGGATAGAATATATTTTAGAATTAATATAAAGGATGAAAAAGGTCATCTTTTTAATAAAATGAAATTTAGAATTTCAGATTTTCAAGGGTGTGTGTGTGTGTGGGTGTGTATTGGGGAGGGGGATGCCTTTTAGTTCTGCAAAATTCATGACTCCTAGATTCCTAGGTTAAATTTATTTTTCTATTTTTGGAATTTATATAAGTTTATAAAGTTGAAGTTACTAACTGCTTTCCCCCCCTAAAACATTCTGAGTTCATTTATATCCATTAAAACCTTTTATAGGTCAATATGGAAATAAAAACTTGGGAATGGTAGGTGGTATAATTGAAATATAGATCATAATCTGTTCTTTGTTTGTTTTACCAAATTAGGGATTCTGAGGAAACATTTTGAATATTTGTGTATGTTTAGCATTTTGTCCCTTTGTTAGAAATCTCTCAGTGTGACTTGTTTTTAATAGGATGTGTCTCCAGTCACTCTTGAAAAGTATTAAGCCCTTTAAACACACTGGTCAGACCCATAGAAGGAAGCCTACAGGTTTATTAGCACTCCTTAGCCTGAAAGCACAGCATACCCTTCTAGGTTGCACAGCAACAGACTCCTAGCAACCATAATAGATTGAATTTCTAAGAGTGACCAGGCCGGATGTAATAATAAAGCAAGAGGTACAAACAGTTGTCATGGTTTTCTTTTCACAGTAAGTTAGTTTGAATTGGGAAAGCTTAGCATTTCAAAAATGGGCAAACTTTTTATAAACCCAGTACTGTTTGTGCACCAGACTTCTGATATTAAAATAGCAATAAACTACCAAAATTTAAAAATATACTGGTTAAAAAAATAGTGTACTTTAAATAAAACAAGTAAAAAAGGTAAACGGTTATCATATAAAGAAGTTTTCAGGGAATTTTAGAAAAAACATCATAAACTTAAAATTGAACTGTAGCAAAATAATCATAAGGAATATGCTTTTTAAAAATAAAAATTGTAATAGTTTGCTTTCTCTGTTATTGGGATCCTTCATTTATTTTAATATTGCAGCAACTTTTGTTTTATGTACATTATTTAAGTGGATGTATATGTAAAACTAATAGTTAAAATAAACTTTTAAAATTTAAGAAAATAGGCTACATGAACTATATATAAGCAATGTTTTTTGAAATTATGAACTCATAACTAATTTAGCAGATAGGTTATTGAAAAAGAAAGAATAAAGTAGTAAAATGTACAGTCTTTCACAGTGACAGTAAAAGTGTCAGTGATATTCCTAAAGGAGTAATATTGTGCTAGAACTTTGCCAACATTTCTGTTGTATACTTTTTAGTATGTGTTTGCCACATAGCCATGAAAAGGAGATTCATTCAGATACATTCACAACCTAAACCAGGAGGCCTCTATCAAAAGAAACAGATCTCATATAGCTGCTGGAGTAGGGAGTGGAACTACACAGCCTTTGACAGCAGTAAGCTGTAAATATACACACATGCTAATACCCTTGATTTGTTCATCTTTTGTGCAGCATTTGGAAAAGATTGTTAAAGTAGCAGTTACAGTGAAGAGTGGCAATTACAGTAAAGAGCAGAAATTAGGTATTTGTGACTTACTATATTTTATTAAAAGACGTCCTTATTAAAATGACACTGCTTACTCAGATTACTTGACAGTTGCCCTAAACAGATTAGAAAATACACAGCTTTAGCTAAAGGTAAAATCAACCTCTTTAAGCAAGTGCATGGCGTGAAACAACTAAATGGTATACTGTAAACTTTTATTAAACAATAAATTTGCTTTAGATAGAGATGTTTATTAGTGATTAAGAGGCATTCTGTTTTGCATTTCTGTAACAGTTACCTACAGTTGCATTTTCCCATTGGGATACGTTAATACATCAACCTAATAATTATACTAGCTTCCTATTAGAGAGGATCTTATAAGAAGGTGTCAAAGATCCAGGGATCTGTAGGGCACCATAGAGAAGCTTTCTGTGGCTGTCTGATAAGTTGTTATCCTAATGTACTGTAAATATTTTTACAAGGCAGCACTAAAACTTTAAGAAGTTTTAGGACTAGATTATAGATTTTTGAAATATTTGCAGATTTTTCTTAATAATCCTGTAGAGCCACAGCGAGTTTAATACTTAAATTTAGGTATCAGTTGCACCACAATGAATTATCTGCTTTTCCTAGAGAAAAATTTATTATGTGGCTCTTGTTACTAACCTTTAATGATATTTCTGAAGTTTTACTGTTGCTTACTCTATGTCATGTATATTTTACGTAGTGACTGCAGAGCACTTTATAGAACAGTCCTGCCAATCAATTATTCTGAATTGCAGTTTAGCCGTTAAGTAGCCTGACCTGCTACACAGAGTAAAATTTCATGACCTGCCCCTGTCTCCTATGTCGTGAGGCATGGATATGCACTGTAGTCCACACTATGAAATCGCAGCTCACGCTTGAAGACACAAACACAGGTTCAGTATGAAACAGATTTGTAGGAAAATTACTTCCCTCAACTAATTGTGAATATAGATTTTTTTTCAGGACTGTCACAATTTTAATAGAAGTCTGTCATAGTACTTGGGTGGTACTGTGAAATTTCCACAAAGGCCCAAGCTGTGCTATGTGAGACACTCGTGCTAATTCCATGTAGAGAAATATTCATGATTACTTAGGTGTTTAGCTTAAAAAATAATCTCTGATAGCATGAGTTCTGTCAGCTAGCAAATTGGTTAGAAGCTGATGTGTGAGTCCTAGTCTTCTGAATAAAATCTGAGTTAAAATTCTGGCTTTGTCATTTGATAGCTAGTTATCCTTAAACTAATTCCATACTACTTTGAACTCAGGTGTTTTATGTAAATATGGGGATATTACCTACTCAGTTCGGTTATAACATGAAAAAGTGAAAGGTAAAATGATATATATATAAAACAGAATGGCAATCTAGAGTTAGTACTCAAACTGGTAATGGATATTGTCATTATCATCTTTCTAGTTTACTCCTTGTGATAGGATGTAAGGAGGGTTTCACAGGACAGGATGGCAGCTGAACATGGTAACATGGAACTGGATATAATTAGAAACAATATTGTTTTCAAAGAGGGATATTAAGGACTATATATTTTGTTAAGTCATTTTCAGTATTGGTCAGTGTAGGAATTCTTTTGAGTAAACTTTTATCAGTAACCCCTCTTCACAGGTTCAAATCTTGGAGCAGGATTTTTTTTAAAGATTGCAAGATCAGTAATCAATAGGAAAAATATGCACTAAACAGATGAAATACTTATTACTCTGAACAAAAAGTAGAATTTAAAGAATAGGGCCAATTTATTTATTTTAGTAAATATGTACAGTGAGTCTTGTATTATTTAAACATTTAGTCTCTCTCCACATTTTTCTTCCATGGAAAGTCTAACAGTAGAAGTGAGTAAACTGCTTTGTGTTAGCACTTTACATGGTTGATATAAAATAACTGAAAATAGCCCTAGCCGGTTTGGCTCAGTGGATAGTGCGTCGGCTTGCGGACTGGGAGGTCCCGGGTTTGGTTCCGGCCAAGGGTACATGCCCAGGTTGTGGTTCGATCCCCAGCAGGGACGTGCAGGAGGCAGCCAATCAATGATTCTCTCATCATTGATGTTTCTATCTCTCCCTCTCCCTTCCTTTCTGAAATCAATAAAGAAATATATATTTTTAAAAATAACTGAAAATAGTAGTAGCTTCTGCTGAGAAGTAAGGTCAACAGTGGAGTCGCATGAAAATCTGATTACGTTTGGTATTTTTTGCCCTATCCCTAAACAATATTCAACATGCTTGCCATTGATTTACAAAATATAGTTTAAATTTTAATATATTCTGTTGTTGCTAAAGGAACCATAAAGGCATTTAATTTAATGAGAAATATTATTTGCAAAAGAATAGAAGTGATTTGAAACACAACGGTTTGAAGTAGCTAGTGGGATTAAACTGGTTTAAGCAATGGCTATCCTATTTCAGTTCTTTGAAGAAGGTAATGCCAACCTGAGCTTAACGAAGAGGTACAGAACATGCTCAATGTCGCCTTGATATTTTAACAGTGAGTAGTATACCAAACCACAGTGAAATTAGAGCCAAGGGAAATTAGCTCTTAATGTTACACAGATACAGTTTTTCCAGTAAAACCACTGTCTGTTACCAGTAGTTTTGTAAGTTTTAAAATAATTATTTTTTTCTTGATTAATACTTGTGTACTTATATTGTTAAAATGTTCCATAATATAATTTTGATGAATTAAATATTGCCTAAAACATTAAATTTGGGAAGTTTTAAATTTCAGAGTTAGACAAAATATTATTCTACTAGAGACCCGGTGCACGAAAGTCATGTTCGGGTAGGGTCTCTAGGCCTAGCTGGGCGATTAGGGCTGATCAGGTTCCCCGCCTCCCTGCCTCCCTGCCGCCTCCTTCCCTTGCTCCCTCAGCGCCCTGCCACCACAGCTCATCACCCACCATGTTCCGCGCTGCCTCCTGGGGGTCAGCACATGTCATAGCGAGCGATCGAACTCCTGGTTTCCCAGTTGAACTCTTGAGGGGATGCTTTGCATATTAGCCTTTTATATATATAGATTCTGATAAAAGTGTTTTTTCTTAACATCAATGAATATGTAACGCTGACTTACCATCTTGTACATATGGTGAAATTGTCCACTTGTAAAAATGTAGAATATAATTGTAGCTTTTTTACTTAATTGAATATTATGTCCAGCTCAGTGAAGATTCATACATTAACTTCATAAATAATCTCTCTGCATAGAAATTTTTTTTTTCTAAAAATGAAGTTTTTACTGTATAGTTATCTTTTTTCCCCTTGCTATTCTTAGTATTTTGGGTTGTTGAATTGGGCAAATATTGTATGTTTACATATACATTTATATACATATGTATGTAAATACACACATGAATCGTATAAATGTTTTTTTTTTCTATGCAGTCTGAGTTATGAATTCTTTATATTGAGATAATTGCTAGGTAAGAAAAAATAAGTAAAAGTACCAAACTAGTCCAAACTCTCACTAATGGTAACATCTTTTCACATCAGAGTCTTTTATGGAAACTATATACTGTATATGAATGCTGTTCTAAGTGTGAATGGAGGACCCCTGAGGTCACCAGCTCCAGGAGGTTCCAACTTTTTCAACTAAATGTCTGTGAGGTTGCATTTTTTTCATAAACCAAAAAAGCAGTTTGAGTGCAGAAGTAGATGTGAGAAGCTAATTGTTTTCTCTTAAGCAAGACATTAGAGAAGTTTATAAAAATGTAAAACAATGCCACTCTTTTCATTAACTCTCTTTTGTTTGGAAACATTTAGATATGTTTCATAAAAACATGTTTATGTTATATGAATTGGTTTTATTATTTTAAAATTAATATTTATTAAATTTCTCCATTTTATTTTCTGATATGATTAATATGGATAGACATAACTGGTGATATACTATATCCTATTGTTACCAACTCAAGAGAGCCAGTGTTGCTCACCTCTTAACTTTGCGTTTAGATGTGACATGCTAGCTTGAAACTAGCCATGTTGAGATTGTTTACACCATGGAAATGAGGAGAAACTACAAATCTAGCTTTTTGGTAGGTGAAGGAGAGCTGGCGGTTAAACACTTACCAGTGTATGACTAGATATAATGCACATTAACAAAGGTTCTTTGGGGTTCTCAAAATTAATTTCTAAATGGGTTAGTCAAGTCTATGGTAACATGTAATCAAGGCAGATTTTCAGCCAAGTGCTCTATTGTTAGAGCCACTTTACCAGTCTCCTATACTGCATTCCAACCAGATTAAGTCCATAAAGTGATTTCAAGTCAAAAGGTATGTCATATCCTTTGTGGTTCTCACCATGCTAAGTACATAGCTTAATTACTTGCTGAATGATTAGAAACTACTAGTATTACATGTAAATAAAAAATGGGGTGAAAAGATTCTGGGCATGAGTAGTTAGAGAAGTCTTCATGGAGGGGGTGTAGTACATGAGGTGGATCTTGAAGATTGTTTGAGTGGTGTATAAGGCTGTGAGGAAGGGGTTAAGCACATGTTAGAGGTAGATTTTAGTGTGAAGAGTTTGAAGAGTTTGTTGAGAAATAATGAAGCCGATGGAGTGGAAAGAAAATCAGGCTAAGGATTTGAAATTTAACTGGATAGAGCATAATCAGACAGTATATATTTTTAAAGTGGATCAAGTGTGAAGATGAAAGTGATGCTTTCAGGAGATTAATATGGCAGATCTGTAAAGATTGGCAGGAAGTAGATCTAGGGCGGGTGCTGGGTAGAGGTGGTCAATGGGGGGAAAGGGGGGCATCTGTAACACTTTCCACAATAAAGATAAATTTTTAAAAATAAAATCAGCAAAAACATTTTAAAATTTTTCAAAAAAATAAATAAGTAAAGCCAGGTAAACCTCTCTAGGTCATCTGAAAGGAAGTATAGGATGAAGAACCTGGGCGATTAATTAATTAATTAATTAATTAATTTTAATCCTCACCCGAGGGTGTTTTTCCATTGATTTTTAGAGAGAGTGGAAGAGAGAGGGAAAGACAGAAATATCGATATGAGGGAAATACATTGATTGGTTGCCTCCTGCATGTGCCTGGCCAGGGCCTGGGCTGGGGAGGATCCTGCAACTGAGGTACGTGCCCTTGACTGGAATCGAACTTGGGGCCCTTCATTCCACAGACCGATGTTCTATCCACTGAGCCAAATGGGCTAGGGCAAACCTGGGCTTTTAGTTCATAAACACCATGGTTAGAATTCTTCTTTTGCCACTTGTTCTTTCCATTTATAGATAAGATGTGCATAACTAGCCTGTGGGATTGTAAGTAACAAAAGGGGTATGAAAGAGTTTAGTATAGATTAAATGCTTGGTACTGTGCTAGGACCTTCAGTGAGAGGTATTATCAATGCTACTTTTACTACTGCTACTCTGCTACTATTACATCATTATTTGATAGATTGCAGTTATAATAGATTGGAGCTGGGGAACCTTCCTTGCAAATAGGCCTATTCCATTCACTAATGGATATAAAGGATACAAATGGAAACATGGTATTTTTACATACGTAAATGTTGTAAATCAACTAACTGTTAAGATACCGTTTTTCTCCTAATTTGACAAGCACAGGTTTAAATGTGATGGATGACCATTTAGTATTCTCAGGTTTTTCAGTTCTGTTGTAGAACGTAGTGGCAAAGGGAAATGGCCTTCTGTCAACTCCTCTGAGCCCTGCAGTGTACCTTCCTTTCCCCGTACCCAAGGCTCTTTCTTTGCCATGGGATGTCCACATGCTCACTCCACAAGCAACCTTGCCTCACCCATTATAAGCTATCTCTTGACTACTCTTAATGCCTCCATCTCCATCTTCCCTAGGATTGATAGTTCAGGGCTTTGCATGGGAATTCAGGGTCCTGGGAGTCTGCTGAGGTAGATTGCAGAGGAGTCAGAGAGCATGGCCCTGGGCTGTGCAGACTTTTCACTGCATGAGGAAATACCTGACCAGTGAGCCAAAGTGGGTTCTCTATAGTGCCAGGCCCTGGGCAATGGCCCCTTTCACCTAGGTGTCAGGGTGGTGCTGAAATGGATCATCTGACATGAGTACCACTTCAACAGGACTTGTTTACTATTAGTTATGAAGTATGAGAAAATGATGGTGGAAAAGTGAAAGATCACTGGCTTCCAGGAGAATGATAAAGCCACTGAGAAAGTTAGGACAATATGTGGGAGCAGATGAGGTGGGACCCGAATGCAAAATAACTGTGTTTTATTTACCATTTTATCCTAATCAACTGATAGCACATTGCCAAGCACATTGCAGTAATGCAATAAATGTTACAGGGCAAGATGAAGATACTTCAAATAGCTGTGCCAGATGTGAGAAAAAAAATCATTGTAGAATATAGGAAGAAATGAGCAAAATAAGTTCTCCTGGGGCCAATGTGGAACTTTGAGGGAGAGACCATCTTGTTGTGAATTGGCATGGTAGTGTGTGAGCTACCCATGGAGCATTTGCACCATGTATATTTAATATTTGTACGGTATGTGTGGTGGTACTTAACATAGTTGTGATTCTTAAATGAATAACTTAATAATATATGAGAACAGGCTTTAAGAAATGAGTTGGGAAAAAAAGGAATTTAGGAGAACCAAGATGGCGGCATAGGTTAACGCTGGAGTTTGCTGCTTTGAACAACTACTTCAAAAGTAAAACTAAAAGACGGAAGGGACATCACCCAGAACCACAGGAAGGCTGGCTGAGTGGAAGTCCTACAACTAGGAGGAAAGAGAAACGCATACGGACACGCAGAGGAGGCGCAGTGCTGAAGTCAAATTCTGAGGTGCGAAGTGCGCGGAGCGGGCTGGCGGCGGAGGGCGCGGTTGGCGTTTTCAATCGGGAGGGAGTCGCAGACTCTGAGCTCCAGATACAGGCGAGTCTTTAGGGACCCAGACTCAAACGGGAGAAGCGGGACTGTCTGGCTTCGGTCAGAGCGAGTGCAGCTTTCTCTCCGAGCTTTGCAGCGGGTGCTGGGACTCAGAGAGGCAGAGCCCCTGGGGACAGGACTGAGAGCCGCCATAACTGCTCTCTCCGGCCCACCCTGTTGATCCTGTGCGACCCGCCCTACCCAAGCCCTGCACAGAGGCATTTGCCGGATAGCCTCAGGCAAAGGCTAGATTAGCACCTCCCTAGAGGACAGAAGTTCTCTCACTGCTGACACAGCTGATTCTCACAGCCACTTGGCCTGGAGGTCAAACCCTCCCTGGTATTAGCTACAATAATCAAGGTTTAACTATAAGACTGCGAACAAAGACCACTAGGGGGTGCACCAAGGAAGCATAACAAAATGCGGAGACAAAGAAACAGGACAAAATTGTCAATGGAAGATATAGAGTTCAGAACCACACTTTTAAGGTCTCTCAAGAACTGTTTAGAAGCCGCCGATAAACTTAATGAGATCTACAAGAAAACTAATGAGACCCTCAATGTTATATTGGGGAACCAACTAGAAATTAAGCATACACGGACTGAAATAACGAATATTATACAGACTCCCGACAGCAGACCAGAGGAGCGCAAGAATCAAGTCAATGATTTGAAATGCGAGGAAGCAAAAAACACCCAACCGGAAAAGCAAAATGAAAAAAGAATCCAAAAATGTGAGGATAGTGTAAGGAGCCTCTGGGACAGCTTCAAGCGTACCAACATCAGAATTATAGGGGTGCCAGAAGATGAGAGAGAGCAAGATATTGAAAACCTATTTGAAGAAATAATGACAGAAAACTTCCCCCACCTGGTGAAAGAAATAGACCTACAGGTCCAGGAAGCGCGGAGAACCCCAAACAAAAGGAATCCAAAGAGGACCACTCCAAGACACATCATAATTAAAATGCCAAGAGCAAAAGATAAAGAGAGAATCTTAAAAGCAGCAAGAGAAAGAAACTCAGTTACCTACAAGGGAATACCCATACGACTGTCAGCTGATTTCTCAACAGAAACTTTGCAGGCCAGAAGGGAGTGGCAAGAAATATTCAAAGTGATGAATACCAAGAACCTACAACCAAGATTACTTTATCCAGCAAAGCTATCATTCAGAATTGAAGGTCAGATAAAGAGCTTCACAGATAAGGAAAAGCTAAAGGACTTCATCACCACCAAACCAGGATTATATGAAATGCTGAAAGGTATCCTTTAAGAAGAGGAAGAGGAAGAAAAAGGTAAAGATACAAATTATGAACAACAAATATGCATCTATCAACAAGTGAATCTAAGAATCAAGTGAATAAATAATCTGATGAACAGAATGAACTGGTGATTATAATAGAATCAGGGACATAGAAAGGGAATGGACTGACTATTCTTGGGGGGTAAAGGGGTGTGGGAGATTCGGGAAGAGACTGGACAAAAATCGTGCACCTATGGATGAGGACAGTGGGTGGGGAGTGAGGGCGGAGGGTGGGGCGGGAACTTGGAGGAGGGGAGTTATGGGGGGGAAAAAGAGGAACAAATGTAATAATCTGAACAATAAAGATTTAATAAAAAAAAAAAAAGAAATGAGTTGGATTTTAAGGTTAAAGTGGTAAGTGACAAAGCCAAATTTATATCATCAGTGAACTGGTATGGTGGCTAAGGAACTTGTAAGATATCAAGAAAAGAGTTCTTGAGCAATTTTGTTAGTATCAGAATGAGGTAGTAAAGGATGTAGTCAAAGAGAAGGCATTGTAACTTGTTTGGAGAGGAGGAGAAGATACAGATAACTGTATATTAGCTTGAATTTTCTAACTTGATATTCACATAAAAAGGTAAATACAAGGAAGCTTAAGTTGGAGAAAAGAATTAGAATTAAAGGGGTAGGCAGAATTTTCTTAGAAATAGGTATGTATAATTCATAGTCATTTTGCTCAAAGTTGTTCTGAAGTATTGTTTAGTCATTTAGTGTATAATAAATATATACAATAATGATATCTCATGTCAGAAAAATATATAATATTTCATAATGACAGTAAAGTAACAGGACCATTTGATAATAGGGTTAAAATTACCAAGTTCTTTTTGAGAATTCTGGTGTGTTAACTAGTAGATTATTGCATTTTTGCTGTATGCAGCAAACATCTATGATTATTTTAGTGATCTTTGTCTTGTCTTGTTCAAGTAACCTCAAATATGTGTATTTAGACTGTTGCCTGTTCATATATCCTGAGCTGTACCTGTTTGCTTTGTTATTTCTCTAAGTTTAATGGACCAACATAAAAATTGATGGCAACTGTTGCTTAGTGTCATCTTTACCTTTAAAGAAAAAAGAAAAACAAATAAAACTAAATCATGCCAGACAGCTATAATGCTGTTTATGTCGACTAAAGGATCAGATATACTCTACTAAATTGATTTCTGATATTATGGGACATATTTAGGGCAAAAAAAGATATAATATGTATAAACAAATACACTTAAGTTCCTGTTTGTATAGCAGTGTTACCCTAAATTTACTTTATCAGCCAATAAAAATCATTAGTTTAAAATAGCCTTGCCTGTTCTCTCCTGAACCAAAGACTTCTTTTAAAAATTTTCATAAAACTGAATAATTATGCATGTCTTATTAGTTTCCTGACCTTTGTGACCTGCTTATGTATCTTTACTTATGTATTTTTAAGAACCAAATCTTATTTATTTTAGAAAGGAATGAGTAAAGGTGTGTCAGCTGCTAATCCATTTTCACTTTTACATCGCTGTATACAAGAAATTAGCAGGCTGATTCTCAGAATTGTTTTTGGTCTTTCATCTTTACCACTTAAAAGTAAAGTTGTTGTTTTTTTCTCTCTAGTTGGTTTGGCTCAGTGGATAGAGTGTTGATCCACAGACTAAAGGGTACTGAGTTTGATTCAAATCCGGTCAAGGGCACATACCTCGGTTGCAGGCTCCATCCCAGGCCCTGGTCAGGGTGCGAACGGGAGGCAGCTAATCAATGTGTCTCACTCACATGGATGCTTCTCTCTCACTGTCTCTCCCCCTCCTAGCCATTCTCTCTAAAAAAAAAATCAATGGAAAAATATCCTCTGGTGAGGGTTAACAACAACAACAAAAATCAATATTTAAAGGTACAGATTTTTCTAAGATTGTTCTCTGTATTATTTGTCCTAACATATTTTTCTTGATTATTAGAATAGTATGCTTATTCTTTGAAAGTTCTCTTTCCTTCCCTGTAAAATCAAAACAATATCATTTTTGGCTAAGGAGGAAGTTTTTAAAAATATAGTCATGTAAAAAAATACCTTAAATATAATTCAGTTGTAGTATCAGATCAATTCCTGGACTTATTGGGGTGATCACTTCATAAGTTATATGAATGTCTAATCTCTGTGTTTTATACCTGAAACTAATGTAATATTGTATGTCACCTAATTGAGAAATACTGAAAAAATAATTGTTATATCACAATATTTATTCATAAACTAAATAAATAACAGCATCTAGATTTTAAATAATTTATTTTTAATATTTACCTTATTCTTCTTGCTTTTAATATTTTAGGCCACTTGATCATTCTGGCATTTTATGGTAGAGAATACATTGAGTTTGGCTCATGGAAAGAATATGAGGTAATTGATCACATGTTCTCTATAAATTTTAAACTATATGTATGCAAAATTTAGAGTATTTTAACATGTCAGATAAGATCTTATGTTTGAATTTTTCAGTAACATTTTACATATACGATTTTAATTACCAAGTTCTTTTTGAGGATTTTGTTTTAAGATAGGTTTTCCTTTCCTGATGGTAGATAATACTGTGAGGAATTTTCTTTTCTTTTAGAACTTATATATGTTTAAGAAAAAAGCAGTATTAGAGTGTTCTTCACTTTGTTATGTAGTTACAGTTATTATCTTTAAAAGCGTTGAATAACTTAGCTTTCTGTGGGACTTAGAAACCACAAGAGAACTCCTCCTTCCTACCCTCCTCCCTAACATGCCCCAAGTAGGATTAATGGCATGCTGTGTTGAAAAGTAGTGGCTAGCACGCATAATTTATAGGGAAATAGTTAAGAAAGAGCATTGAGGCTCCTATAATGGGAAACTTCTAGGCAATACTCAGGCTCATTTAATGAGAAAACAAATATCAGACCCTTTGTTAGTCTTTTCCCATCTCTTTGGTACCCATCATGCATGGATTTGGCAGTCTAAAATGGCAGTCAGTTAAGTGTACATGCTACATGCATTTCCACAATTGTTTCACACATTACCAGACATCAAGCTTATATCAGAGGGAATTCAAATTAAAGATAGTAAAATACAGCAGCTATCCGTATGTAATCAAGTCAATGACATGGTCGTATTGGAGATCATTGGATTTTATTTATTTGGTGGAATAATTAGCTAACATAGTGCTGATGTCATAATTGTTCTACTCAATAATGGGTTGACTATGTAGGAAGGTGCTACAGTTTGGTGTGTGAACTTCTGCTTCCATTACAAGAGGCCTTAAGAAAGGTGAAAAGGGGGTGGGGGCAGGGGTGAGGGTGGGCTGGGTTGTGGGAGAGGCATCAGAGGGATAAGCATTGATTCTGAGTCCATGTAAACTGCTCATCTTTAATCTTTGAGATTATATTTGCACCCAAATTACTTCTTACCTTTCCACATAGTTGAAATGAAATTGCCAGTCCTTTTAAGATGATAAAACTTTGCTATTTTAACATTTCTTCAGTCTTCAGTTCCTATGAGAAGATAAATGTATAATCTGTTGGTTAAGAAACTTAACCAAGACTCAAGAAAAATTAACTGGAGCTATATCCTCCATTTCAAAACTGTTGTTTTATAGAAGTCCTCCAAAGAGTGCACCAAATATTCCCTGATGTGTGTTCCAAGTTTTTATACTTTTTTTGATATAAGGTTGTAAGAAAGATAAATTGAATAGTTTTGTGTCTTAGACATTTGTAACATGATTTATAACAAAAAATGATGCATTTATATACAGAAGTTATAATTTAATAGTTTTAATAATCTTTATCATGCTATATTTAAAGGAATATAATACCAACTCTTTCAAATAGTTTTCTAAGAAATCTTGCAACTTCATCATATTTCTCAAACCATTTGAATTGTCTATATCAAACAGATAAATCTGACATTCTTTTTCCTTATCACTCGGTATTTACATATGAACCTAATAACTGTGAAAGCTTGTATGGGCCTGGAGAGAAAAAAAAAAAGTTTCCATAGTATAGTTCTCTTAAAATTGCTTACAAATAATGTTTATTAAAAATAGTTTAGAGAAAATGTAAAGTAAAAACCAAAAGATGTGTGGGTAGAATCCTCCTCTTGTATTATTCAAAGAACCAATAGAGAACGATTCTATATGTGTCTATCCGTCCCACTTTTTCTTTTAATATGATTTTTGGACCATTCACTTTGATAGCATTAAAATCCTTTATTATATGTGAAATAAGGTAGTTGTCTTGTATAGGGGAGTGATAGGGAAGGAAATGTTTGTTTTTACATATTGTATAGCATATACTTTACATTTATATAGATCACACTTTAGAAAGTTATTTTGTGTGTGTAACATCTTTTTTAAAAAAATATATTTTTATTGATTTCAGAGAGGAAGGAAGAGGGAAAGAGAGATAGAAACATCAATGATGAGAGAGAATCATTGACTGGCTGCCTCCTGCATGCCCCCCACTGGGGATCAAGCCCGCAACCCAGGCATGTGCCCCTGACCGGGATCGAACCTGGGACCCTTCAGTCTGCAGGCCTATGCTCTATCCATCGAGCCAAACGGGCCAGGGCTTGTGTGTGTAGCATCTTATTTAACTTTTCCCAGCTGGTCAGTTAGAGGGTAGGGGTTGTCTCCATAATATGGATGGGCAAACCAGAGACCCAGCGAGATTCTAGCATGCGAACCGAGATCTTGTGACTTTTACTGTGGCATTCTTATCCACTATAAAAGTAATTATATTCAAATTATTCAATAATTCAAATTCGATTTTCCAGTCATAAAAGTTCTTCAGGAGCCACCTTGGGACTATTGGTCACCTGTAGAGCGGGTCCCTTTTGGACTTTTTTCCTTTGAGTAGTATTTCATTGGGAGATAGGATTTCAGAAATATTCTGCTTTCATTTTTGCAAAGACTGTAAATTAGAGTAGCAATCTATGCCTCAGTTTTGTTCTTGCATTCTACTAAAAGTGATGATCAAGGTTATATACCAGGGGTGGGCAAACTTTTTGACTCAAGGGCCACAATGGGTTCTTAAACTGGACTGGAGGGCCGGAACAAAAGCATGGATGGAGTGTTTGTGTGAACTAATATAAATTCAAAGTAAACATCATTACATAAAAGGGTACGGTCTTTTTTTTTTTTTTAGTTTTATTCATTTCAAATGGGCCGGATCCCCGGCCCGCGGGCCGTAGTTTGCCCACGGCTGTTATATACCTTTCCCTTACTGGCACTGTAGAGTTAGAAACAAGGGTTAAGCCTGGCATTTCTTTTACTTCTGTTCCTCTTCAACTAAGTTAATTTACTGAATTAACGTAGTACACAGGATATACAGGATACTAGCTTTTTACCAGGGCCAATGACAAGTGGTTTTAAAATAGTAGTATAGGGTAATGTTCAATTATTTTTTTAACAGTTCATTCTGAACATAGAGAGGCACTTTAAAGGGCAGCAAAAATGGATATTGACAAGAGTGAGGAAAGATTGAAGCATGGTAGTTACTCATTTTGTCTGGGGAAAGGAGGGGAGAAAACTTAAAATCTGTTTTCAAATGTATTTGTATTTCTCTTTTTTTGTTACAAACTTGCAGTGAAAATCAATAAAGTAGCAAAATGACAGGTATGTTAGAGACTTGTTATCGTCTTAAAAGCCCGGCTGAAATAGAATGAGTTTAAATTATAGAAAGAGTAATTTTAATTTGTCATAAAGAATACACCCCATAAAAAGTCAATGAACTCTGGAATGGTAGAGATATTTGGGAGGTTAAACCCCATAAAAAGATTCATGACCAGAATGGTTATTCAACTAAATATACATTTAATCTTTAAAATCTCTCCCAAATTTGAAGTTCTTTGACTTTCGTTGACTATAATTGTGTTGCTAATTGCTTGGAAACTTAATGCAATATGCACATGAATATGCTGTTATAACTAAAGAGGGTACATGTAATTTATGGATATCCTTTTATTATTTTTTTCAGAGATAAATTAAGATAAAAATTGCAAGTGCATTTCAAATTTTGGATTATATAAAGAACTATAATGCATTTAATCTAAGAGATAATATAAATTTAATCTTATGTGCACTTAAAAAATACTTTATACAAATACAAAGGAAGCTAACAGTGAAGAATGTGAGAATAAAGCTCTATCCTTTATCAAAGTATTCTAGAGCAAACAGCTTATGGGTTTTCAAGTTAGTCAAACCTGAGCTTGAATCTTAGTTCACCCACTTATTAATTCAATATCTTTATGTAATATGGGATAATAACTGTTGCCTTGCAGACTTGTAAAAATTAAATAAGGGATATATGTGAAGTACATAATCCAATGCTTGGCACAGAGTAGTACCAATAAGTGATAGTTCTCTTCATTTCCCCCATAAGTCTTATAGTTTCTCTGGAAGTTTGGTTCAGGAAACCAGTAGACAGGGAGGAGATAAATGGGCATATTTTGGAGATAGGGTTCAATATACTTCTTGCATTTACTATTTAATTTCTCAAATTTTACTGTATCCTGCTATAGTCCACAAGAATTTATTGCTTTTTTAAATTAAGGAGAAACCAGTTTTGGACCTACCTTGAGCAAAAGCTTCGTTATCAGACCCACTTTTAGGAAGAAAGCTATATAGAGTTGTAAGTAGGAGGAAACCACATGTAAAATAGAAAATATGAAACATCTTCAGATCTTAACTCCTGGAGAAACTCCCTTTTATCAAAAGGAAGTGTTTACTTACGAGTTCAGTGTGATACATGCATTATTTTCTTTCAATTTAGGGTCCATCAGTTCTCATTTTGTTTTATTTTAATTAACATAATTGTCTTAGATTCCCTTCTAACCACTACTTACCCTACCCCTTCCTCCTACCCCAGCTAACACAAGTCAGCTTACTACTATAGTTATCTTGTATCTCATTTGTTAATCTATACTAATAAAAGCCTATGTGGTCGTCACGCCCTCATGCTGTGGTGCCCTCACGCTGTGATGCCCTCACGCTGTAACAATTCGTCACCAGTAGACTGCATGCATAGCGGGCGAGCGCGGGTAGGCGGGGACTTGACACTATGTGCGCAGCACGGAGGTGGGTCCTGGCGGCTCTCTGTGGCGTAGAGGCGGGACCCCCAGCTCCGGCCTACCTCTTTGGGGCACTCTATCAAGGAGCCCTGGATGGGTGGGCGGAGCCTACCTCTTTGGGGAGATCAATTGCGGGGCTCCTGCACTGTGAGAGTGCACAAGTCAGACTGGGGAACACCCCCCTCCCAAGTGCATGAATTTTGTGCACTGGGCCTCTAGTTTTATAATGATAACCAATATTTATTAAGTGCTACCCGTGAAAGAGGCACTGAGTAAATACCTTATATATACTCACTTAACCTTCACATGATCTCTCTGAGGGGAGTAGGTCCTACAGACCCATGATTCCTTATATTCACTTGTGAATTTCAAAAGGCTTTAAAAAATCACCAGTTCCCCAAGTTTGTGGCAAAACGAATTTAGCCTCAAAACAACTCATGGGTTTTTGAGTTAGTCAAACCTGAACACTTTGAACGTTCATTCATTTAGCTATAGGAATGTTAATGTGTGTGATTATGGGTTGCTGCTGTAGATCCAGTTGGGGTGTAAGATATCTGGTAGTACTTTCTAAAATTCAAACATTTCTAAGTCATGTGACATACCTGGCCCAGGGGCTAAGAATAGGGTGTTGTGAACCTGTTTCATTATTCTGTTTTATAGATGAGAAGACCGATGCTAGAGGATGTTCAGTAAATTGCCAGAGTTTGAATGGTATGTTAAGATGTTAAGTAAATTACTCAGGTAATGCATGGTAAAGCCAAACTTAAACCCAGCAGTCTTATTCTGGAGCCCAGACTTTAAAACCGCAACACTGTTTTGCCACCCAGTTGCCAAGGCAAGATTGAGCTTAGTTGGCACAATGTTTATGTCTTAAGTTGACACAATTGCTTAGTTTTACTAATAGAGGAAGGTGTATACGAAAATAACCCTCTTATAATTTATATTTGGGTGTGGAATGTTGTGCTTTTCTCCATATCTCGGATGGATGTATCTGATCCTAGAAGTCCCCTAAATATAATGAGCACAGTCACAAAGGCCTCTCGTGTCAAAGTAGAAAACTGTATAATTTCTCTTTTGTCACTTTTCATTATTTTATATTGTCTCTCACTCAAGCTAGAAGTTGCTTGTTTTGACTTTGTTCAACAAATAATTATTTAATGCCTGCTATATAGTAGGCTAGAAATACAATAATGGACAAGAAAATTTTGGTTCCTGTCTTAATGGGGACACTATTGTCATTGTGGATGGGGCAGCACTTGGTGGGATCCCCACGTAGCAGCCTGTTTGGTCCAAAGCATATGTGGTCCAAAGTGGCTCCCCAATTGTTGTGGCAACCTAAGTGGCCCCCAAAGTTTCCAGGGTCCCTAGGTGGGGAACAGGGTAGTGGTATACCTGGATGTTATTCACAGTCAGTCCTGAGGATAGTAGCTGTTCATTTGCTCATCCACTATCCAAGTTGAATAATTAATTTATTTTAAGCATTTCTTTTTCTAGAATCCTGGCTTCATTCAATGTAAACAGAGCTGAGAGAGCTACCAAACAAGTAACTACCCTGCTCACACTCTGGGTACAATAACTAAACAGAAAAGCAAGATTAATTGTGGGTACACTTAACCATGATTAATTGAAAATTCCCATTATACTTTATAAATAACGAGTATAAGTTAGGCTCCTAAGTTAACATACCAAGTGATGCTGGATTTTTTGAGTGATAGAATCAAAGTCTCTAGGACTTTACATATGCAAGTTATTTCACAAAGACATAATATAGCATATTTATGCCAAGTATATTCTATAGCACACAAACATTTCTGCTTTAATTTTTGAAGTGACATTTTTAAAGAAGTCATAAATTCAGATGATTTGTGGATAGAAACTACTTGATTTTGAATTTATCATTTGAAAGGAATATATATTTTCATTGGTATCCACATAAACTGATTTTTAATTAGCATTTTACATTAAAGTAATAACACTTGAAAGTTTATGGGACCTCGGGTTTATGACAGTTGACATCATCCTATATAATAAAAGGCTAATATGCAAATAAGCTAAGTAGCGGAACAACTGATTGCTATGACGTGCACTGACCACCATGGAGCAGACACTCAATGGTGGTCAGCGTGCTCCCACAGGAGCCGGGCTCACGGCTGGTGAGCACAGCGGTGGTGGTGGAGGGAGCGAGCCTAAACCGGCAGTCGGACATCCCCCGAGGGGTCCCGGACTGTGAGAGGGCGCAGGCCAGGCTGAGGGAACCTGCCCCCCCAGTGCCCAAATGTCGTTCACCAGGCCTCTAGTTTTAAATAAAAATAATTTCATTGTATTAGGATCACAAAAATTACATATGCTCATTGTAAAACATTCTGAAAATTCAGGAAGTTACAATGAAAGAAGAAAGCAAAAAGCAAAAAAATACCATCATCATTCTGCTTGATGATGACTACACATCTGCTCACGAGATTACTGTCACATTTCCTCAGGATTCCTGTCGCAGTGAGTGCATCTGTGCTCACATTGGTGCTCTTGGCTGTGCTTCTGCTCATGCATTTGCTCTCCTTTACAAATTCAAACCTTATAAAAATTGGGTCATAAAATTTGTTTAACTTTGACAATCATATCTTAAACATCCTTTCATGGTAATAACATTTTCTATCTCTTTATTGGCATTATATGAATGTATCAATTTAAGCAATTCTCGACATTTAGGATGGTCTCTAGTATTGATATTATGATTAATTGTATGTGCATCTTTGTGCAGGTATTTATTTCCTTTATATGAATTCTTAGGAATGGAATCCCTGGCTAGAAGAATCTGGGCACGTTTTGAATGTTTTTATCAACCAGCAGATTGATTTCTAGAAAGGTCATACCATTGTATGCTCTCTGACACTGGACATGATCAATCTTTGTAAATTTTTTTTTTTTTTGTATTTTTGCCAATCTGATAGTTGAATAAAAATCTCACTTTGATTTGCATTTTTAAATAATGAATGACTAAAAAAAATTAAAAGCATGTTTATCAACCATTTGTATTTTGTTGTTGACTATCCATTTATATCTTTAGCCCATTTTCATGTTGGGCAGTTTCTTTTGTTCCTCCACTTCCTTTTAAATTTTAAGATCTCTTCATAATATAAGGATGTGAACTTTTATTTGTCATTCAGAATGCACGTATTTTGTTTGCCATTTAAAAATATTTGCTGGTTTTTGTTTTATTTTAGAGATACCTTGGTATCACTGTTTTCCACTTGGTATTTCCACATTTTAATATGACCATTATAATTCATAATGACTCGGTAGATGGATTAAGGATTAGACCTTTAAAAAAATGAAGATACTTTTTAGACGGGAAACAATTTTTGCAGATGAGAAAGATGATGACTTGCTCATGTAATTATATATGTTTGCTGTGATTACAGTTTCAATTGCTGCATATAAAATAGAAATTATGGGAGGGAGATATTTTAATAGCTATAGTTGAAAGACTCCTTACTTTAAATGTCAGACAGTCCTGGCTTTATTTATTTGTTCTTTAACTTAGACAACAAATGTTTAAGTACCTATTATATATTAAAAATTCATAATGGTTTCTCTATTTACTGATGTGTGACCAGGGCAGTTTACTTAGCTAATCAGTATTTTGACTCAATTTATTTATTTTTAAAAGAGGGATAATACCTACCTTGTTGACTTATTGTAAGGATTATAGTTTACCTGAAGTATCTAAGAGCACCTTACATATAATCAGACAACAATAAACATTTAGTGTTGGTGTTTATTCTTTATAGTAACAGAACATAGGGTACTTTTAGCTTGTTATTATACTATATAACAGTGATGGTGAACCTATGACACGCGTGTCAGAGGTGTCACGCGAACTCATTTTTTGGTTGATTTTTCTTTGTTTAATGGCATTTAAATATATAAAATATCAAAAATATAAGTCTTTGTTTTACTATGGTTGCAGATATCAAAAAATTTCTATATGTGACACGGCACCAGAGTTAACTTAGGGTTTTTCAAAATGCTGACATGCCGAGCTCAAAAGGTTCGCCATCACTGCTATATAATATCATTGCTGTGGGTAGTAATTTAGCATATGGAGTAATCAACTATGGTTATTATAATTTCACTAGAGGCCCAGCGCATGAAAATTCATGCTGGAAGGAGGTCCCTCAGCCCGGCCTGCCCCCTCTCACAGTCCGGAAGCCCTCAGGGGCAGGAGGCGACCCAGTGATCAGGGGAAGGTGATGCCCCCATCACACCTCTGCTGCTGCCACTGCCGGCAGCACAAGCCTCAGCCAGCCCTGGTTACCTGAGCCTCGGGCAGCCCTGGGTGGCTGGGCAGCCAACAGCCGAGGCTTGCTTGCACCTCGGGCCTGCCCTGGGCAGCTGGGCAGCTGGGCAGCTGACAGCCAAGGCTTGCCTGCGCCTCGGGCTGGCTCTGGGCGACTGGAGGGCTGAGGGGACTGGGAGACTCTGGAGACAGGCGTGTGGCAAGGCCGGGCCCGTCTGCCGCCCCGGTGGGGCTGAGGGGACTGGGTGCCGTCATCTTGTGGCTGTGGGCACCGCCATCTTTGAGGGCATGGCAGTCAATTAGCATATTCCCTCCTTATTGGCTATTGGTGCCACCATCTTCGAGGGTGGGGCAGTCAATTAGCATATTCCCTCTTTATTGGCTGTGGGCGCTGCCATCAGTGATGGTGTGAGGGTCAATTAGCATATTCCTTCTTTATTAGATAGGATTAATGGAGAGAATAGAGTCTACTTAGGTTGACTATACTTAGGATCTGTTAGATAAATAATACTTTCTTATTTTTGTAAAGCAGTTTAGTTTTCAAAGCTTTTTACTCATTTCTTATCTTATTTGTTCCATACAGTTTTCCTTTAAGATAAGCAGGGTCTCTATACTTTCCCATTTTACAACTGAGGAGCTGAAACTTAGAGAGGATGATTGACTTATCCAAGGTCATATGTCTTATAAGTGATTAATCAGGTTCCTGTTTTCTCCCACCTATATTTAAGATTCTCACTGAATCTAGATTGACGCTCAGTATGGGAAGGCACAGAGAATGGAGTCTATACTAATAAAATGGTAATATGCTAATTAGACCAGACGTCTTCTGGACACCTTTCCAGAAAAAGCCACGGTGGCAATTTGGGGCGATCAGGTGGGCAGGGGAGAGCAGTTAGGGGCGATCAGGCAGGCAGGCAGAGTGGTTAGGGGTGATCAGGCAGGCAGGCAGGTGAATGGTTAGGAGCCAGTGGTCCTGGATTGCAAGAGGGATGTCCGACTGCCTGAGGGGTCCCGGATTGGAGAGGGTGCGGGCCAGGCTGAGGGACACCCCCCCTCCATGCATGTATTTCGTGCACTGGGCCTCTAGTTTGACTATAATTGCCCAGTCTTCATTTAGCTTTAACCATTTTATAGTTCTTTGTATTGCTCCCATTTCAGTCATGTGAACATTGGCCTTAATGTCTTAGTTGTCTATAGCAGTGATTTAAAAAAGGAAGGAAGGGAGGGAGGGAGGGAGGGAGGGAGGGAGGGAGGGGTGGAGGGAGAGAGGGAGGAAAAGTTTATCTGATAATATATGCTTGGGAGCAAGCTCTCAAATGCTCCCCATAGCTGTGATTTTTAACCTTTTTAAAAAAATCTCATGGCACACACAAACTAATTACTAAAATTTTGCAGCACACCAAAAAATATATTTTTTGAAGATCTGATAAAAATATACATATAATTTTGATTGATTAAAAAAAACTAGTAATTACCTACCTTTTTTGCTCCAAAGTGACTTTCTAAAAATCAGTTGCCTATACTTGTATATAAGGATTTCTGGTACCAAGAATTAGCTAATCAGATGCAACCTTATTATGTGATGTGACCAATAAGATGCAACTGTATAATATGACCTATGTATTTATGGTTCAAGACAGGGCATTCATACTGGATAGCTATTGTTGTATTGATTGTGGTCTTTTTTTTTTTTTAATTTGACAATCTAAGGGAAAAGAGGCCAGTACCCCTGAGTAGTTAGGTGTTGCATGTTTCAGAAATCTTTGCAGCATACCAGTTGAAAATTGCTGTTCTGTAGCATTGATGGTGGTTATAGTGAATCACACCTCTGGATATTCATGCCCATGTGAAGTCCCTTACCTTTCAATCGGGACTGGGCCAGTAGCTTATTTTACAAAACAGAATGCCACAGTATTAAACTCCTCCAGGTCTGGATGTAAGCCCTAAGAAGGCCACGTCGTTTTGGCTTTAGTGTTTTGGGATATCTGAATCATCATGTAAGAAATCTGGCTACCTTCCCAGAGACACCATTTGGAAAAGAGGTCACGTGGAGACAGAGAGGCCCTGAGATTGCATGGAAATAGCAACCTAGTTACCCTAGTACTCTAGCTGAGCCCACCTCCCCCTTGCCAGCTGAAAGTAATCATGAGTAACCATCAGCAGGAGAATCAGAAGTGCCTAGGTAAGCCCAGCTTAGCCTGCAGCATTACAAACAAATGGTTATTTTCTTGAGCCAGTAAGTTTTGGGGTGGTTTGTTACACAACAATAAAAAAAGCAAAAGAAGCATAACAGTGTTCTTGAAAACAAAAGTTTTGCTAAAGAATATTTACTTTGCTTGTCCTCTTTTGACAGTTTTGGTCATTCCATGGCTTGCAAATATCACATGTAATATTGAAGAGGGATAATAGTAATAAATAATTCTTTTCCTTTACAGAAGCTCACCTTATTCTACCACAACTACATGGGTTTGGCTGATACTTGGGTGAATCTGAGGTAAACCAATCTCTCCATACTGATTCTCAGGCGATAGGGTTGCTGTCTATGTTCAGGGCTCTGATTCCTCTTCTCCGTTAAGTTTCTCACTCTCAGTCTTTTGTGACTCTTTTCTCCCTGTCAGAGTTGTTGGATTTGGCCTGGGTCAGCCAGGTAAGATAAGATGGAGTAGTCTTTCTTCCTCACTTGCACTTATTTCTGTTATCCAGAAAAGACTTGGGCAAGTCTTTTGGGGCTGAAAGTGGATCTAAGACCAGGAGTTGCCTTATTTTTGATCATTTACATATTAATTAGCAGGGAATATATTGAGCCATTGCTCATGCAGTTTATTTTTTCCTCTCAGAGAGTAGAGTCTCTACTATTTAACTTTAAATATTGAAATAAAGTTTTTTTTCATGTTTCTACTAGAGATAAGAATCAATGATCCAAAAATTTATAAGTATAATTTTTTAAACAAATTTTTTGTTAAAATGCTTTTTGTGTTTAAAACTACAAGAAGATAGATTTAAAATTCCAGAGATTGATTGGCTTTCACATTGGTGGAGCGAGGGCCTCCTTTTATTTGCTCAAACAACAAAAACATGGACAGAACAATTACAACCAACCATTTCAGAATTCTGGCAGTTAACCAGAGAATGAACTGAAAATCCATGGCCCAAGAGAAAACTACTGAACCATGAGAAGACAGTGGAGCCTGTGACATTTTAACTAGAGGTGATTTCCATCTTTCCTCTTTCCCCAGCTTAGTGATATAGCAAAAGCTGGCAGCATTACAGACCAGACAGTGGAGAGATCTGACCACTTTTGGATATTCATTAAAAACACCAGCTCCAAAGCACAGTTGATATGTTGTCCAAGCTTGCAGCTCCCTGGGAAAACTCTATTCTCAGAGAGTGGTTGACTATTTGATTTGACTCAGAGCTCAGCCCAGTTGGGGAAAGAAGAGGCCTATCAGGGCTTTGCTAAAACAATAGCAACTGTTGGCAACATATCCCCTGCTTAAGGCTGTGATTTCAGTTGGGGCAAACAAGTGTCTGCCCAGGATTTTAAAAGGAAATCTTGGAGAATTAGCCAACCCTAGGGAATTTGGAAAAGCTCCAAAGTATTCCTGGGGATCTGAAAGGTTGCACATGTGCACAGCTGTGCACATGCCCAGGAAAGACCTGGGGAAGGAGATCACCTATGGCTGAGGTTTTATGTAAGTAGGAAAAGAAAGCTAGGACTGTCTTATAAACTGACTGAATTTCCAAGGTGTGACTACTCATAAAAATTCCTTGGGCAAATGATGGAAGACATACAGGCAAACATTTAAGGAAATCCTCTAACCAATCATTGGTTGACCACTAAGTTATACTGACCTAGTGTGACTCCTAAAAAGTCAGGCTTAAAAATAAAAATAGAACTTAAAAAAAAATTAGTAGAGAGCCCAGTGGCCAGCACACTACAGGGAACACAGAATCTACAAAATTAGCTCATAAAAGTGCTTAAACTATTTGTAGTGTCACCAATAAAAACAAAATCGGTGTTAAAAATCTTGGTGGGGCAGTGTGGAGAATTTGATACTACAGTTGTTAAAATACATTATCTAAAATGTTCAGTTTTGAACAAAAAATTGAGACATGCAAGAAATAGGAAAGTATACCGCATACACAGGAAAGAAAACCACAAAAATCTGCTAAAAGAATGAATGTCCCATCGGGATCTCAGATCTGGGCTTAATAGACAGACTTTAAGTCAGTTTTTATAAATACGTTCAAAGAATTAAATGATACCATGTAAAGAATTAAAGGAAGGTATAGAATGATGTCTTGCTAAAGAGAATATCAATCAACATAGAAATTATTGGAAAAGTACCATATGAAAATTTTGAAGTTTAAAAGTATAATAACTGAAATGAAAATTTACTAGTTGGGCTTAACAGATAGGAGTTGACAAATGAAATAATTTGTCAATTTAAAGATAATTCACTAGAAGTTATCCATTGTGAGGAATAGTAAGAAAATAAAAATTAACAGAGCTTAACAAGATCTCTGGGGTGTCATCAAGTGTGTTAACGTATGCATAATTGAAGTCCCAAAAGAAATAATGGCAGAAGACTTAATTTAAAATATTAATCTACATATTACTCAGTGTACTTTAAGTTAAATAGTGCTATCCACAGTTAGACACATCATAGTCAAATTTACAAAAGTGAAAGAAATTTTAAAAGCTGAAAGAAAAAAATAACATGTAAAAGGGATTCCCAATAAGATCAATAGCTAACTTATCAGAAACCATGGAGGCTAGAAGACATTTTCAGAGTATTAAAAGAAAAAGACTATCAACCAGGAATTCCGTATTTAGCTAAACTTCAAAGATGAAGGAGAAATTAAGACATTTACAAATAAATGAAAATCAAGAGAATTTGTTGCTTGCAGACTGACCCAACAAGAAATATTAAGGGGAGTCCTTCAGTTTGAAACAGAAGGATACTAGACAGTAAACTCTAATCCACATGAGAAAATAAAGAGCAATAGTAAAGGTAACAACATGAGTATTATGAAAGATACACATGGAAATACATTTTTTTTCTTTGTAACTTTTTCTCTCCTGTTTTAAAAGACAACTGCATGAAGCAGTAATAATAAATCTTTGTTGATGAGCTTATAACATATAAAGACATAGTTTGACAATAATAATTAAAAAAAAGAAAGGGAAGGGAATGGAGGTATATTGCAGGAAAAAAATTTATATAGGAATTAATTCAAACTAGAATGTTTTAGGTTAAAATGCTAATTGTAAATTCGAGGGCATTCACTTAAGGAAATAACACAAAAAAATTAGTGACAGAAACAAGGAATGAAAAAGGTACATTAGAAAATATCTAACACAAAAAGGGCAGGAATTAAGGGATATATGATATTACAGAGCTGAAATATTCTCTTAGAGAGGTTGCAATGTGTAATTTTCACATTACATCATGTATTTATATAATTTTTACCAGTAGTACATTTTGATTCATGGAGCCTCTTAAGGATTTAATTTTATGGTACTACTAGACACTTCTCAATAGATTTTAAAAATATGCTATAAAAAAAACGCACCAAAGTCAAGTCAGTGTAAAAAGATTTTATTAACCCTAATTCTTAAATTGTGGCTTTGTTTCCCTGGAGATGAAACAGCAGTATACAGAAATGAGAGATACCTTTGATTTTGTCTCTAAAATTTGAGTATGGAAAATTTAGTTATTTTCTTCCTCTAAAATGTGGGGGGAGAAAGATGAACAAAGGACTTTGGAGGATAGAGGAGATAATGGGAAAAACAGGTTATGCACATAAAAAAGGGCTGTTGAAAAGAGAAATGTCCTGGGCAGGATATTTCAGAAGTCTTGAGACGTATTTTTTTAATCCGCCTTTTCATATATTATTGGTTCTGTTCTCCAAAGGTGCCCAGCCCAGTGGAGATGTGATCTTATATGCATAGAAACTTAAACCCATGTTTAGCTTTTTGGTATGAAGAAAGTTTACTTATATCAAACAATATATGTAATTTCCTTATTATATCCATTATTATATATTATATTAATATATATTATATTCATTTAAAAGTATTTTAAATGAATTTTCTTACAAATGAGTTAAACTATCATTTAAAAATGAAATTCTCAATTTGTTTTCGGTCCAGGACAGTTGAAGAATAAAGCATAGTTGCATCAGTAATGATGACTCACTCAACTGGGAACATCTCTCTGGGTGAGAATAAGTAAGATTTTTAAAAGACCTCTGAACAGTTCTGATATGGTATACCTCCTTTTCATTATAAATTATAAATTTAAACCATAGATTGAAACCATTATAGAAATTGGTATTATTAAGAGATGACAAAGATTAAATTTAATCTCATGTGAAAACAGTTTTTTCTTCAGTGATATTAAACCTCTCCAACACTTCTATTAACCTTACCAGAGTTTTCAAGACATTTTTATTCTTAGTTTTTTAAAACCTTATTAACTGTTAAGTGTGCAGTACAATAGAGTTAACTATATGCATACAGATCCCTAGAACTTTTTCATCTTACAAACTGAAACCCTTTACCCTCTGAAGAATAACTCCCTTTTCTCCTTTCCCTCGGCCTCTGGTAATCACTGTTCTACTTTCTAAGAGTTTGACTACTTTAGATGTTTTATGTAAGTGGAGTCATGCAGTGTGAGTGTTTTTGTGACTGTTTTATTTTACTTAGCATAATGTCCTCAAGGTTTATCCATATTGTAGCGTATGACAGATTCCCTTCCTTTTTTTTTTTTTTTAGGCTGAGTTATGTTCAATTGTATTTGTATACTACATTTTCTTTATTCATCCACCGATGGGCATTTAGGTTGCTTTCACCTCTTGGCTATTGTGAATAATGCCACATTGATCATGGGTGTACAAATATCTCTTAGAAATCTTGCTTTTAATTCTTCTGGGATATACTAGTATGTCCAGAAATGGGATTGCTAGATTGTATAGCAATTCTGTTTTTAACTTTTTTAGGAACTTCCATACTATTTTTTATAATAGTTGCACCATTTTACATTCCCACCAACAGCACACAAGAGTTCTAATTTCTCCAGAGCCTTACCAACACTTGTTATTTTGTTTTTTAAGAAATAAAAAATATATATATTGGCCATCCTAATCATTCCTGGGTTTTTAACTTACTGCTAACATGTAAGGCCTTTGTTTTGTTTACTTATTTTTCACTTTCTTAAGAAACAGAATAGTTATTTTAGGAGGTTTCCTGTAATTATTGCAGATCTTCACACTGCTCCCTGACCTCAAACACTAGAACACCATTTGGGGCCAATGTTTGTGTTTTCTTTTTTAAGGGTAAACTTGCTTTAATAGCATCATTGTAATGGTGATTGCTGTCTCTGGGCTGGCTTATCTGCTCTGGTTTCCAAGCAGCCGATAAATGCCACATCTTTGAGTGTATGACTTCAGTGTATACCTAATGTGTTCTTCAACTCTCTCTGAATATGGTGGTTTCCATGCAGCATCTGCTCGTGAACCTTGCTGTCAGCCAATCTCCACAGATGTCTTGCTAAGTGGAGTTGTGCTGCCAAAGACTATGCTTCACTGCTGGTAGACCAGCTACCTTCTAGTGCCCTATATTTGATGATCCTGTCTAGGCATTTAATAGTATGTACAGTTTATAGGTGATGTTTATGATTATGTTCAAGACTAACAGATATAATGCTTATAATCCATTTAGTTCTCACAGCTGTATATATTTCAGCGTTTTCTGTTTTGCATACGCTTAGATTGAATTAGGATCTCAGTGTTGCTTCTAACTTCTCTGACTCTTTTAAAGACTATACTGTAATATTGTAAGGTTGAAACAAAACAAGAAACACTTTGAATCTGTATTAAAGTTTTGACTCTGCCACTTGTTGGTTGATTTACCTTTTGATGTGTCTTATCCTCTCTGAGGCAGAAATTTCATCTGTAAATGGAATAGAATGATACCTTTTATTTTTAAGGCTTCATTAATATTGTGAGCTTGTGTTTTTTGGGATGCCTTTTAACCAAGGAGCCTGTCACATTAGAATTTCCTTCCTTCAAATAGTGAAGGTGAAGGGTATTTCAAACTCAGTGGTACTTTTTTTTAATCCTCACTCTAGGATATGTTTTCATTGATTTTTAGAGAGAGAAGGAGAGAGGGAGGGAGGAAAGGAGAGAGGGAGGTAGAGAAAAAGACAGAGAGAGTAAGGGAGAGAGAGAGAGAGAGAGAGAGAGAGAGAGAGAGAGAGAGAGAGAGAGAGAGATATGAAGAGAGGAGAGAAACATTGATCTGTTGCCTCCCATAAGCTCTCCAACTGGGGATGGAACCTGCAACCAAGGTATGTGCCCTGACCCAAAATCAAACCCACAATCATTTGGTGCATGGCACAATACTGCAATCAACTGAGCCACCCAGCGAGGGCTCTAGTGGTACCTTTATGAACCATATTTGAATATTTGACAGGAGATATCTTCTGATATGTTTGATTCACTAACACATCAATTAACTATCCTTTTATTAGGACCAAGGCCTTTCCTCGTAGTATATAGATTTGCTAATTGGAACTCCAAGTCTTTCATAAATCTACATTCATAACAAATAATTTCCAGTTTACATTTTATTAATGTATTTTAAAAATTTAGACAATTGAAAAGGAGTGGCTCTCAAAGTGCGATTCCCAGACCAGTAGCACCAGCATGATGTGGGAATTTCTCAGCATGCAAAATTCTTGGTTTTAGCTCATTCTTACTGAATCAAACTCCATGGGGATGGGACTCAGCAGTGTATGTTTCCACACAGCCTCTATGCTAACATTGGGAACAACTATTCTATATTTTATGCTTTACTCCAGTTTATATATTTCTCTTACATTTGCCACCCAGCTCCTTCCTCACCCCAGGCCTTCACCATATTTTTGTTTATGTCCATGGGCCAAGCATGTATGCATATAAGACGAAATTTATTTTTAATTACTCCCAGATCTCCTAAGTCAGTATTATGGAGAAAGCAGAGAATCCACCCAGTGGTTCATATGAAAGATGTGTGCCTTTTATTCTATTTATTTATTCTATTTATTTATTCTATTTATTTATTTATTTATTTATTTATTTATTTATTTATTTATTTATTTATTTATTTAACTTATTGTTTTATTCTTGACTCCAAACAGGGAAATGTGTAGCAGCTAATTCTTGAAGTAGAAAACATATGAAAATGTTCTTTCCCAGCCTGAGACTGGCTTTTGCTCTGTCTTATAGTGCTACTTTGATTTTTGGGGAAACCAGTCATGTGTGGGGATAATTCAGTTCAACACATCCTGATGACCATTCCTGTCAAAGTGCAGGTGAAGTATGTGCCCACCTTTGAGACCCTGAAATCTGGCCTACTGAATTGCAAACATTGCTCTTTGGCTATATTCTGGATGGAGTTTTGATTGAGCTGCTTTTTAAAATATTTGTTTTAATTTTTTGTATATTTTTAACTACATTGCTAATCTCACAAAGGGAAAGGGCCTAAATAGCCTGTCTGAATCAATTATGAATCATCTCGTTACTGCAATAGCTGGATGGTAGTACTGCTGTGAAACAGTAATTGAAAACTACCTAATGCAAAGAAAATAACTATTGCATAACATCATGAGGATATTGTATATTGTCTAGTAACAGCAGTACTAGTTCCACTGAAATAGTTATGGATTTGATATTGCTTAGTCTTCATTCAGTGACACAGCAAACCAGTCATTCCACCAACAAAATAATACATGCTATAAAGCTCATGAAGAAAGAAGGAATGTTGCTTAAATGCTTAAGATGGACTGAAGTTTTTGTTAGATATAGGCTCTAAACCCACATATTAGATATGCTTAGCGTAAATAGTGAGCCTGTTTAAATTTTACTCTTCTGTCTGGAGAAGTATTTATAAAAGTAGTGAAAATTTTAACTTTGTTCATAATTAAATTGAGGACACAAATTACACATAAGAATTATAGAATAGGTTTTGAATGGTAACTATAAGCTAGTGATATGTATGTGTTGTATCATTTTATAGAGTCACTGTCTTTCTAGAGTGGCATTATCAGTGAGAAAAATAGAAAGCTGCTGACTTGCCCAAGATAACTTCTTACTAGTAGGTAATGGAGTTGGGATTTGAACAGTAGTTTGTTTAACACTAAAAGCCCAACCTTTTAACTACTACTTTACACCTTAATATCCGGTGCTTTAATATTCCTGGCCTGCTTTCAAAAACTTCTCTCTTCCTGTCAATTCCAGAGATAACATTCAGTAACTTGACAACAATGACCTTTCTAAACAAATACAGAGTGTTACAGAACCAGATGGCCAAAGATAATATTTTATTTTTCTGGCTCAACATAAATTGACTGATAAAATCCAAAAAAGATCCTTCTGTGTCCTAGGACTTCATCAGGCCACATGGCAAGCCAGTGCCCTTTATCAGGAGCCAGTCATGAGTACAGAACCTTATGTCTTTATACCGTAATTTAGATTAGGGCCTAATGAAAGGGCAAGAAGCTGGTTTACTAAGTGAGATCATTCTGCGCTTTAGTAATGGCAGTGCATTTGAGTAGGGAGATACTGTGGAATTAAAGACAGAAAGGCAATGATACTGTCTGTGCCATTAAGTGGATGTAAGCAAGGAGAAGGCGATTACAACTTAACAGACTGCCAACTTAGGCATCTTTTTTTTTTTCCTTTTGGGATTTAAGTAGGATTTTTGTTATAATTAGAAACTGTTCTTGATAATTCAAAATTGGGTATCCTTTTGGCAGTCTTAGAATGTTTCTATATTATAAACTTATTATATTAGAAACATAAGTTACTATATCACACACAAGCATGAACATAATGCTTTCATGAGCTCAGTACACTTAGTAAAGTTCAGACTTAGACCAGATTATACAGGGTAAGAAAAGAAATGTTTCAAAGCTATATTGAAGCCAACATGTAATTGACAGTAAATTTCAATAACAAAACAAGCACTGGATTTGGAGTTCCTCAGCCGGCCTATGTTTGAAGCTTCTGTAAGGATCCTCTAGCGAATGGTTGAAATTCTCTGAGTCTCAGTTATCTTTATTTGTAAAATGAGGTTAGCGTAACATTACCTGCCTTCTTTCGTTACAGAGTTGTTCTGAGGACCAAATGGGGGGCATGTGACAGTTATGGTGATGTACAAATGAATGTTGTTATTATGGTTGCATCTACTGTGTAATGGAAAGTGTTCCCAGTTGTGAATAGGATAGACATGCATTTCCAATTACTCTGTATTTAGTATAGTTTGGTGATTTGGACCAAGGCACCATAATAGTTTAGAGCCCGCTTACCTAATCTCTCTTACAGAGTTATAAGAATTACATTAGTGCAAATGCTTTCTTAAATTTTTTATAAAACAACTACAGGCCCGTTCACCGGTGGGGTCCCATGGCCTGGTCTGCAGGGATCAGGCTAAAACTGGCTCTCCAAAATCCCTCGAGGGGTCCTGGATTGCGAGAGGGTGCAGGGCAGGCCAAGGGACCCCACCAGTGCACGATCGGGGCCGGGAGGGACCACAGGAGGACTCCAGGGTGTGTCCGGCCTGTCTCCAGCAAATATAGCAGCAAGCTAACCTACCGGTCAGAGCATCTCCCCCCTGGTGGTCAGTGCGCATCATAGTGACTGGTCAAACGGATATTTAGATTATTAGGCTTTTATTATATAGGATGATTGGGTAGGAATTATAGATAACATTACTAAGGTAGCATTACTATCGATAGCATAACTTTCTGAACAGATTTCAGAAAGTTAGAAAAGAAACAATCAGAGGTTTCTTGGCTGTTACCAAATATCTTAGCAAAATAAGTAACCCAAAAAATATTAGAATGACCCTTGAAGTCATCAATTATATCCTCTTCAACTTAAGACTAAGGATTTCCTCCTAATTATATTTTTCTCATTTATGCTATTTTTATATTTATACACCAGCATCAGCAATTGTAAAGGATGGCAATCATCTCTCAATCTTGATAGATACAGCTTTCTAAAAATGTAAAGCCAGAGAAGAACTCTGCGAGTAGGTAATATTGTGCTGTGAAATGAAGCTGGGCTTTGTTGGCAGAAGTCGAGATGAAATCTTGATCCTGCCAATACTAGTTTAGGGACCCTGGGAAATGTACTTAAGAGTCTGGTACAGTGTAGTTACTTAAACTATACTATTTCTTTTTTTTGTTTTGTTACAATTTTGTCTTTTTCCTGATTTTTAAATTTCAATGTTTGGTTACAGTTTACAATCACTATTATTTTGTATTAGTTTCAGGTGTACAGCACAGTGGTTAGACAGTCATGTATTTTATACTGTTTATTTATTACATAGGCCATGTATGTGCCTGTACCTTAACTATTTTCACGTTACTCTTTTTTTTAAATAAATCTTTATTGTTCAGATTATTACAGTTGTTCCTCTTTTTCCCCCCATAGCTCCCGTCCACCCGGTTCCCACCCCACCCCATGCCCTTACCCCCCCATTGCCCTCATCCGTAGGTGTACGATTTTTATCCAGTCTCTTCCCGCACCCCCACATTCCCTTCCCCCCAAGAATTGTCAGTCCACTCCATTTCTGTCCCCCTGATTCTATTCTATTCACCAGTTTATTCTGTTCATCAGATTTTTTATTCACTTGACTTTTAGATTCACTTGTTGATAGATATGTATTTGTTGTCACTTTGTTGTTCATAATTTTTATCTTTACATTTTTCTTCTTCTTCCTCTTCTTAAAGAACACCCTTCAGCATTTCATATAATACTAGTTTGGCAGTGATGGACTCCATTAGCTTTTTCTTATCTGTGAAGCTCTTTATCTGACCTTCAATTCTAAATGATAGCTTTGCTGGGTAGAGTAATCTTGGTTGTAGGTTCTTGCTATTCATCACTTTGAATATTTCTTGCCACTCTCTTCTGGCCTGCATGGTTTCTGTTGAGAAATCAGCTGGCAGTCGTATGGGTACTTACTCCCTTGTAGGTAACTAACTGTTTTTCCCTTGCTGCTTTTAAGATTCTCTCTTTGTCTTTTGCTCTTGGCATTTTAATTATGATGTGACTTGGTTTGGTCCTCTTTGGATTCCTTTTGTTTGGGGTTCTCTGCGCTTCCTGGACTTGTAAGTCTGTTTCTTTCACCCGGTAGGGGAAGTTTTCTGTCATTATTTCTTCAAATAGGTTTTCAATATCTTGCTCTCTCTTCTTCTGGTACCCCCATAATTTGGATGTTGGTACGCTTGAAGTTGTCCCAGAGGCTCCTTTTGCTTTTGTATTCTTTTTCCCTTTTGCTTTTCCGGTTGGGTGTTTTTTTTTTTTTTTTTGCTTCTTCGTATTTCATATCTTTGACTTGATTCTTGGGAACCTCTAGTTTGCTGTTGGATCTCTGTATAATATTCTTTATTTCAGTCAGTGTAAGCTTAATTTCTAATTGGTCCTTTTTCATACCCTTGAGGGTTTCACTATATTTCTTGGAGGTTTCTAGAAGATTCTTGAGTAACCTTATAACCGTGGTTTTGAACTCTATATCCAGTCGTTTGCTTTCCTCCATTTCTGTCATTTGTGACCTGTTTCTTTGTCTCCACATTTTTTAATGCTTCTCTGTGTTGGTAGAGTGGCTTTGTGTGCTAGGTGTCCTATAGGGCCCAGTGGCTCAGCCTCCCTAATTACCTGAGGTAGACACTCTTGGTGCACCCCTTTGTGGGCTGTGTGCACAGTCTTTTGTAGTTAATCCTTGATTGTTGTTGGTGTCACTGGAAGGAATTGACCTCCAGACCAATTGGTTGTGAAGACCAGTTGTATCTATAATGGGAGAACTGCTGTACTGGAGACACCCTTATGGAGCAGGACTTGCTTCAGTGGGGCTTTGGCACTCACCGAGTGTGCCCCCTGAGTGTGTCTCTTATGGATGTGAAGAGTTGTAATCTGGATGGTCCCACTCTGACCACTGGGTACACTGACTCTTGGATCTCCAAGGAGGTGCAAAGTCAGCCACTGCCTGAGGTTACCCAGCAGGAGCTACAGAGAGATCTGCAGATTCCTCCTCTTTTGTTTGGGGTTTAGAGGTGCCCAGATGAGGCCCAGCTGTGAAGCAGTGCAGGCTGCTAATGAGCCTTAGGCCTTCTTTTGGAAGCTCTGGGGTTCTCTGACCCAGCTGCAGTTTGACAGGCTTTTAGGTGGAGAAAGGCCAGGCCATTCATATGCAAAAGCCTCTTCGCACAGCTTGGGTGGGGTTGTAAATTGGGTGGGGTGGGGTCTCAGGGAATCACAGAGTGGAGCAAACCACAATGGCTGCCAGTCTGCTCTGCCTTAGAGAAGTCCCGGGGTCTCTGTGTCCCGAGGCCCCATGCAGGAACAATGACCACTGCAAGCACCTCTGCGAGAAAGCCACCTCACATTCTGGCCCAATGCCAGACAGTCCAGTTTCTCTCCATATGAGTCTGGGTCCTCAGATTCTCACCCAGAACTGGAGTTCAGAGCAGTTGGGAGCTTGTATCTCCCTCCCGTTTGAAAGAGACAACAGCGTACCCAGCTCCCAGCCCCTTTCATGTGCCTCCATACCTCCACACTTCCACACCTCTGCACCTCCTACCGGACTCAATGCACTTTTCGCTTTCCTTCTAGTTGTAGAATTTCCACTCAGCCAGCCTTCCCATGGTTCTGGATGATACTCGTTTTGTCTTTTAGTTGTAGTTTTAATGTGATTGTGCGCGACAGCAAGTTCAGGTGTTTACCTATGCCACCATCTTGGTTGTCCTCACATGTTATTCTTTGAATGTGTCTTGATTTTTTCTATCTTGTCTCCAGCAAATACAGTAGTGATTTCTCAAGATTACAAGGAGGGGTTGTATCAAATCAGAATCTTGGAGTTCTGGGACAGCTAGCTGTAGTTAGAAAAGGCTTCACTTTAAGGCTGGTTTAGGAACTTAAACATGAGCTATAATTAAAACATTTTTATAAATCCTCACCTGAGAATATGTTTTCATTTATTTTTTAGAGAGAGAGGAGAGGAGGGAGGGAGAGAGAGAGAGAAAGAGAGAGAAGAGAAGAGAGACACATTAACCAGTTGCCTTCTATGCATGCCCTGACTGTGGATTGAACCTGCAACATAGGTATTTGTCCAGAGTGTGATTCGAACTCACAAACTTTTTGGTGTACGGGAGGGTGGTCCAACCAAGTGAGCCACCCAGCCAGGACTGGAGCTATAATTATTAAAATGATAATTATGTTAGGCAATATGTTGGAATTTCTCTTACATTATTGATATTGTATTTTTCAGTTTATGTTGGTTTTATTTATACTAGGAATTACAGTGTTTAAAATATTAGCAAACTAAATGGGCAGTGATTTCATATGAAATTTAAAAGTAATATTGAGTCTCTTCCTTGTGAGAAGAGCTTTTCTAAAGAAAATACAAGGAAAATGATGTTTTATCACTGAAAATTCAAAGCAAATGCAGAGAATACTTATGTTTGTCATGAATAATAATTACCTTTATGTACTTTTTAGAGCACAGGGTTAAGAGATTCCATTGTTTATATAATAATGATGTTTATTTTTCTTCAACTTATTAAGAATATTATTTTAATTTTTATTTGATATCCTAAAAATATACAAGTTGATCTTAAATCTGAGAAAAGAAAATTCAAAACCAAGTCGTTATTTAGTTCTAGATTCTAATGGGACTAGAATGGAAGTTGAAGATTGGTAGATAAAAAGAATAAATATACAAACATATTTGCCTATGAGTCATTGTGACTTTCCTGTCATTTATCAGCATTTCAACTGTGGGAGATGTTTTCCTTTCTCCCTTTTTGTTAATTAAATAAATGGATTGAATTTCTCCCTTGATCATCTGTAACATAATTTCATTGTAACCAATAGTCTGTGGGCTTTCAGTTGAATTTTAATATGAGTTTTTCTGTGGAGAGGCTTATATCTGTCTAAATTTTGGTTACACTAATTGGAGAGTGGGTATTATAAAAAATTGATAGTTGCTTGTTTGAAATATTACAATGAATTGTTTATGAAAAAGGATACAATATGTAGTTTTACCTTTTTCAAAAAGAAAGCAATCGGGCAAAAATATGAGAAATATTTTCAGTTGTCCAAGGCTAATGTTGACTTAAGTAGGTCTAGGACTTCATGGTTGACAGCTGCAGATAATTAGGTTTTTCTTCCTTAACAAAGAAAGCAAATGGAGCTGCAAGACATTCATTGCCTTTCCTGTCATCATAATAATAATGTATGTATTTAACTTCTGCAGTTCCTTAAATTGATTTAGTGCTAAGCTGCCTACATTACATATAATAGGAGTGACAACTGAAAGCTGCAGCACATATTTGCGTGGCAAAAGGGAGCAGTGATTGACAGCAGAGTTCCTCTCTACAAGAAACAGCAGTGTGTGGAGCTCAAAAAAGGGCTAGATACATAATTCTTAAAATTGTAGAGCAGATTCACAAAATGAATTTTAAAATGTGATTTATCCCTTGGTGTATTTGAGTGTCTTGTTCTTGGCTCTGGGTAAGGGGCACAGATGGGCAGAATCTTACCTGACTGCTGAATATTAGGAAACTCTTTAAGCATAGTAGTATTTAAAATTTAAGATTGATAACTTCCAAATTATCGATCAAATTATAACTTTGTACCCAGTAACTGAACATTTCCTTGAACTGGAACTGATTCCCCTTATTTGAAGAAGCTAAATAATGCATCTATTCAAAGATTTTAAAACTATACATTATGCTATTCTTCAGTAAAAATATCCATTTTCAAATGTAAAACTTGAGGTATCTTTTCTAGAAAAGGTAATTTTATAAAGCTTGGTGGTTTCTTTTGGTTAGAGAGTGGCTAAGTGTGATCATCTTTCAAAAGTACTAAAAATATTCTGCAGAGAGAGTCAGAGGGAGACCGCGTGGCAGACAGCCGAGTCCCTTGGGACAGGCACAGCCCCTGACGGGGGAAAGGAGAACCGCGGGATTCCTGGCGCCGCCAGGGAAATTGAGAGCTGGGTTCTGTGATCACAGAGGACTGAGCCTAAAGGGGGCAGCCTGAAGAGCTGACCTGACCATACAGTCCCGGTAAGAGAAGAAGCTTACAGAAACCAAGCCTTCCCCGTTTCCGCGGCCGGCATTTCTTTGTTTGTTTTCACTGAATTCTGTTCATGGGACATCTCGGATACAGACACTCACCTGTGCTGAAGAGAGGGAGAGTGTGCTGAGGAGTGGAATCTGGGGAGAGACTGGGGAAAGAGGGGGAGCCGGGGGAGGTGGTAGTGAATTGAGTGCTGAGACACCCCAGAGCCCGAGGCTGGGGCAGCCACCCTCTCCTGAGAGGGAGTCTCCTCCGCCCAGCCCCCAGGCAAGGAGCACAGCCACACCCAGATTCCACCCTGTACGAGATCAAGGATTAAGATAACCTGATCAGTCCCTGGGAGTTAACAGGGTCTGGCCTATAGGGGGATTTTCAATCCCAGCAACAACATAGCACCGGTAACTAACTATTACGCAGTCAGCTCTGGGCAGTGAACTTCCACTGGACAGAGAGGCCCTATAGCCTCAGAGGCCAACCCCAGAACACTGCCACCCAGAGGCTGACCCAATAACTGACTCTTTGCTAAACACAAAATAAGGCAGTCTGGGAAATAAATGCGGCATGCTTTAAAATAAGGACTGTGGTTTACAACACAGAGGAACAGTATATCGCAGGGAAACTCAACACTCTCCTGAATACCTGGAAGGTCTAAGGCGAGCCACACTGAAGAATAGAAGAAACGAAGGACATTCACTACTGCAATTTTTTTTTCTTTTTTCACTTTTTAACTAAGAAACCAATTTTTTTTTCACTTTTTTTTCTGTTCTTTTTTTTTTTTCTTTTCTTCTTTTTCCATCACCTGATTTTACCCTTTTAATTACTACCTTCTTATTTTTAACCAGTATTATTACTGCTACCATTTTACCATTTTTTAAAGTGCCATTTTATTTTTTCTTTATTTTATTTTGGGATTAGTGTTCACCATTCTATTTTCATCGTTATATTATTGGTTGTTTCTAGTTTGCATTCATATCCAGGGAGCTGTTGCTGGAATTTGTTGGGATTAATGGCTGTTCTATAGGAGTATTCTCCTCATATAAAAAGTCTCTCCCCCTCTTCCACTTCATTCTCTCTTTTCGCTCTTTTTTTTTTTCTTTTCTTCTCTCGCTTTTATTTTCCCCCTTCCTTTTTCCCAATTTCATTTTTGCACTCCCTTTTTTTGGTCCCTACTTTTCTTTTCCTTTCTCTCTTTTATCTTTTTCTCTTCCTTCTTCCTTATCCCCTAATTCTCTTAATTCAGGTGGTCACCTTTAATTGGGGTTATTAATATCGTGAATATATTTGTGTATAGTGCCTCGTACGTGGTGCCTTGTTGTGTTGTATTTTGTGCCTTTAAATCAACGCAGCAGATCCAAGCAACAGCAACCTCCGGAGCACCACATCCTCTGCTGAGGTACAGCAGCTGTACCTGAAACCTCGCCCCACCAACCAGAAGAGCCACCACAGCTGTGAACAGCACCCACCAGAGGAGCTGCTGACAACTGAAGAGCAGCTGCTACCGCAACCGCCCGAAGAGCAACCACAGACCAAGGAGTCACTGCCACCAAGGGAGCAACCACTGAACAACTCAACGTCTAGATATGTCAGTGAGATCAAACATGGGTAGACAAAGAAACCCCCAAAGGAAAGAGAAGGAGGACTCTCCAGAAAAGCAGCTAAGTAATACAGAGGCATGCAAAATGACAGATAAAGAATTCAGAATAAGGATCCTAGAGTGCATAAACCGGATGGAGGAAAAAATCGACAACCTCTGCAAGAAGCAAGAAGAAACAGATGAAAAAATCGATAACATATGGAAGAAGCTAGAAGAAACAGATGAAAAAATCGATAACATATGGAAGAAGCTAGAAGAAACAGATGAAAAAATCAACAACCTAAGTAAGACCCAAGAAGAAATGAAGAGTGATATAGCTGCAATGAAAAACTCCATTGAAAGTATCAACAGTAGACTAGGAGAAGCGGAGGACCGAATAAGTGAATTAGAAGACAAGGAAGCAAAACACACCCAAAATGTACTACAATTGGAGAAAAAAATTAAAAGACAGGAGGAGAGCCTAAGGGAGCTTTGGGACAACATGAAACGAAACAACATACGAATAATAGGAGTACCAGAACAACAGAAGGATGAACAAGAATTAGAAAACCTACCCGAAGAAATAATATCAGAAAACTTTCCTGAGGTGGGGAAGAAAAAAGTCACACAAGCCCAGAGAGTCCCAAACAAGGTGAACCCGAAAAGACCCACACCAAGACACATCATAATCACCATGGCAAATGTTCAGGACAAAGAGAGAATCTTACAGGCTGCAAGAGAGAGACGGAAAGTTACATACAAGGGATCTCCCATTAGATTGTCAAACGACTTCTCAACAGAAACACATCAGGCAAGAAAAGAATGGACTGAAATTTACAAAGTGATGCAAAGCAAAGGACTGAATCCAAGAATACTCTATCCAGCAAGGCTATCATTCAAACTTGAAGGGGAAATAAGAAGCTTCACAGACAAAAAAAGGCTAAGGGAGTTTGTCACCACCAAGCCAGCATTGCAAGGAATGCTAAAGGGACTGATATAAAAATAAGAAATAAAAAGCTCAGAAAGAAAACAGCCACACAAAAAAAGAAATGGCTACAAACAAGTACCTTTCAATAATAACTTTAAACGTAAACGGACTAAATGCTCCAACCAAAAGACATCGAGTGGCTGAATGGATAAAAAAACATGACCCATACATCTGCTGTCTACAAGAAACCCACCTCATTAGAAGGGACTCACACAGACTGAAAGTGAAAGGATGGAAAAATATCTTTCAGGCAAATGGAAAGGAAAAGAAAGCTGGGGTAGCAATACTTATATCGGACAAAATAGACCTCAAAGTGAAGGCCTTAACAAGAGATAAGGAAGGCCACTTCATAATACTAAAGGGATCAATACAACAAGAAGATATAACCCTGGTAAACATATATGCACCCAATGTAGGAGCACCCAAATTCATAAAAAAACTCCTGGAAAATATCAAAGGAGAGATCGACAACAATACAATCATAGTAGGGGACTTTAATACACCATTGACAGCACTGGATAAGTCCTATAGACAAACAACCAGCAAAGATATAGCAATCCTAAATGACTCACTAGATCAGATGGACTTAATAGACATCTTCAGAACACTTCACCCCAAAGCCAGAGAATATACGTTCTTCTCAGGTGCTCATGGGACATATTCAAAAATAGACCACATATTGGGTCACAAGCAAAGTATCCCCAAATTCAAGAAGATTGAAATCATAAAAAGCATCTTCGCAGACCACGATGGCATAATATTAGAAATAAACTACAATAAAAACAACCCAAAATACTCAAACACCTGGAAGCTGAATAGCATGCTATTAAATATTGATTGGGTTACCAATGAGATCAAAGAAGAAATTAAAAACATCCTGGAAACTAATGACAATGAAAACACAACAATCCAAAACCTATGGGACACATTGAAAGCAGTCCTGAGAGGGAAGTTTATAGCTCTACAGGCCTATCTCAAAAAACAAGAAAAAATGGTAGTAAATCATCTAACTCTACAACTCAAAGAATTAGAAAGAGAGCAACAAGAAAACCCCAGAGTGAGCAGAAGGAAGGAGATAATAAAGATTAGAGCAGAAATAAATGACATAGAGACCAAAAAAACAATACAGAAAATCAATGAAACCAAGAGCTGGTTCTTTGAAAGGATAAACAAGATTGACAAACCTCTAGCCAGACTCACCAAGAAGCAGAGAGAGAGGACCCAAATAAATAAAATCAAAAACGATAGAGGCGAAATAACAACAGACCCCACAGAAATACAAATGATTGTTAAAAAATACTATGGACAGCTTTACTCCAACAAACTAGACAACCTGGAGGAAATGGACAAATTCCTAGAAAAATACAACATTCCAAAACTCAATCAGGAAGAATCTAAAAATCTCAACAGGCCAATAACTATGGAAGAAATTGAAGCAGTCATCAAAAAGCTTCCATCAAACAAAAGCCCAGGACCAGATGGCTTCACAGGGGAGTTTTACCAAACATTCAAGGAAGAACTAAAACCTATCCTCCTCAGACTACTACAAAAAATTCAAGAGGAAGGAACACTTCCAAGCTCATTCTATGAAGCCAGCATCACCCTAATACCAAAACCAGGTAAAGACAACACAATGAAAGAGAATTACAGGCCAATATCCCTCATGAACATAGATGCCAAAATCCTCAACAAAATCTTAGCAAATCGGATCCAGCAGTACATCAGAAAGATCATACACCATGACCAAGTAGGATTTATCCCAGGGATGCAAGGATGGTACAATATCCGCAAATCAATAAACGTGATACATCACATAAACAAATTGAAAGAAAAAAACCACATGGTCTTATCAATTGATGCAGAAAAAGCATTTGACAAAATTCAACACCCATTTTTGATAAAAACTCTCAGCAAGGTGGGAGTAGAAGGATCATACCTCAACATAATAAAAGCCATATATGACAGGCCCACAGCCAACATCATACTCAACGGACAAAAACTAACACCATTTCCCCTAAGAACAGGAACAAGACAGGGATGCCCCCTCTCACCACTCCTGTTCAACATAGTACTGGAAGTGTTAGCCATTGCAATTCGGCAAGAAGAAGAAATAAAAGGCATCCAAATTGGAAAAGAGGAAGTAAAACTGTCCTTATTTGCAGACGACATGATATTATACATACAAAACCCTAGAGATTCCATCAAAAAGCTACTAGACTTAATACATGAATTTGGCAATGTAGCAGGATACAAAATTAACCCCAAGAAATCTGAGGCATTTCTATACACCAATAGTGAACTTTCAGAAAGAGAGATTATAAAAACAATCCCGTTTACCATTGCACCAAAAAAATTAAGCTACCTAGGAATAAACTTAACTAAAGAGGTAAAAGACCTCTACTCAGAAAACTACAGGACGTTGAAAAAAGACATAGAGGAAGACATAAACAGATGGAAGAACATACCGTGTTCATGGATTGGTAGAATCAACATCATTAAAATGTCCATACTACCCAAAGCAATCTATAAATTCAACGCACTTCCCATTAAAGTACCAACAGCATACTTCAGAGATCTAGAACGAACTTTCCAAAAATTCATCTGGAATAAAAGAAGACCCCGAATAGCTGCAGCAATCCTGAAAAAGAACAAAGTAGGTGGGATCTCAATACCAGATATCAAGTTGTATTACAAAGCCACTGTTCTCAAAACTGCCTGGTACTGGCACAAGAATAGGCATACAGATCAATGGAATAGAATAGAGAGCCCAGAAATCGGCCCGAACCAATATGCTCAATTAATATTTGACAAAGGAGGCAAGAACATACAATGGAGCCAAGATAGTCTCTTCAATAAATGGTGTTGGGAAAATTGGACAGATATATGCAAGAAAATGAAACTAGACCACCAACTTACACCATATACAAAAATAAACTCAAAATGGATAAAGGACTTAAATGTACGACAGGATACCATAAAAATTCTAGAAGAATCCAAAGGCAAGAAAATTTCAGACATATGCCGAAGCAATTTCTTCACTGATACAGCTCCTAGGGCACTTGAAACTAAAGAAAAAATGAACAAATGGGACTACATCAAAATAAAAAGCTTCTGCACAGCAAAAGAAACCATCAACAAAACAACGAGAAAACCCACTGTGTGGGAAAACATATTTGCCAATGACATATCTGATAAGGGCCTAATCTCCAAAATTTATAGGGAACTCATACAACTTAACAAAAGGAAGATAAACAATCCAATCAAAAAATGGGCAAAGGACCTAAATAGACACCTTTCAAAAGAGGACATTCAGAAAGCCAAGAGACATATGAAAACATGCTCAAAGTCACTAATCATCCGAGAGATGCAAATCAAAACAGCAATGAGGTACCATCTCACACCTGTCAGACTGGCTATCATCAACAAATCAACAAACGACAAGTGCTGGAGAGGTTGTGGAGAAAAAGGAACACTTGTGCACTGCTGGTGGGAATGCAGACTGGTGCAGCCACTATGGAAGACAGTATGGAATTTCCTTAAAAAACTGAAAATGGAACTCCCATTTGACCCTGTGATCCCACTTCTAGGAATATATCCCAAGAAACCAGAAACACCAATCAGAAAGGATATATGCACCCCTATGTTCATAGCAGCACAATTCACCATAGCTAAGATCTGGAAACAGCCCAAGTGCCCATCAGTAGATGAATGGATTAGAAAACTGTGGTACATCTACACGATGGAATACTATGCTGCTGTAAAAAGGAAGGAACTCTTACCATTTGCAATGTCATGGATGGAACTGGAGAGCATTATGCTAAGTGAAATAAGCCAGTCAATAAAGGAAAAATACCACATGATCTCACTCATTCGTGGACAATAGAGACCATTATAAACTTTTGAACAATAATAGATACAGAGGCAGAGCTGCCTCAAACAGATTGTCAAACTGTAGCGGGAAGGCCGGGGTGGGTTGGGGGGCAGGAGGTAGGGGGGTAAGCGATCAACTAAACGACTTGTATGCATGCATATAAGCATAACCAATGGACATAAGACACTGGGGGATAGGGGAGGCTAGGGGACTGTCTAGGGCGGGGGGATAAAATGGATACATATGTAATACCCTTTGTAATACTTTAAGCAATAAAAAAAAAAAATGATTCTCTCTCATCATTGATGTTTCTCTCTTTCTTCCTTCCTTCCTTCCTTCTTTCCTTCTCTTTCCTTCTTTCCTTCTCTTTCCTTCCTTCCTTCCTTCCTTCCTTCCTTCCTTCCTTCCTTCCTTCCTTCCTTCCTTCCTTCCTTCCTTCCTCTCTCTCTCTCTCTCTCTCTCTCTCTCTCTCTCTCTCTCTTTCTTTCTTCTCTCTCTCTCTCTCTCTCTCTCCCTCCCTCCCTCCCTCTTTCTCTCTCTCTCTCTCTTCCTCTCTGAAATAAAAATATATTTTAAAAAATAAAAAAAAATAAAAGAAAAAAAAAAAGAAAAATGATTTAAGAAGATTTGTCATTAAACTCTCACAAGATTTTAAATCTTCAATAATTCTATTCTTAGTCCTGCAATGGATATTAGCAGAGCTCAGATGTTCACCTCTCATGTCTCTCAAACAGTGGAGCATATGGTAGAAAAAAAAAAAAAAAAAAAAAAAATATTCTGCAGTTCCTTTGTTTCTGCCACACACGCCCAGAAGCTGTGGTTAAAAAGACAACCTGGTGATTGTTGTTGAATATTGCTCTATGATGAGCCTAGAGTGCTGGGCTTCACACTATAGTATGAAAGTGAAGTGCTTTTTGTTTTGGTGACAAGTCCTTGTGTGTCATGAGGTGGAGGGAGAGCTCTATGTGTCCTTGTACATTGGCAGCCTCTACTGGCCATTGCAGAGAGCAGCAATGATGACCTTTGTTCTTTCCATGTCGCCTATGATTTTAGTTCGGCTCAGCCCTCACTTCTCTGGTCCTAATCCTCTTTCTTATCCCCTTTTTTTAATATATATTTATTGATTAAGATATTACATATGTGTCCTTATCCCCACGTTACCCCCCTACCCCCCCCCCCCCCGCTCATGCCCTCACCCCCCCCTCCCCGTTGTCTGTGTCCATTGGTTAGGCCTATATGCTTGCATATAAGTCCTTTGGTTGATCTTTCCCCCTTACTCCCACCCTCCCCTACCTTCCCTCCAAGGCCCGACAGTCCAATCAATGCCTCTCCGTCTCTGAATCAGTCCTTGTTCATCAGTTTATGTTGTTCATTATATTCCACAAATGAGTGAGATCATGTGGTATTTATCCACTCTCCAGTTCCATCCATGCTGTGGCAAATGGTAAGAGTTCCTTTTTCTTCTTCCTCTTCTAAAAGAATACCTTTCAGCATTTCATATAATGCTGGTTTGGTGGTAATGAACTCCTTTAGCTTTTTCTTATCTGTGAAGCTCTTTATCTGACCTTCTATTCTGAATGATAGCTTTGCTGGATAAAGTAATCTTGGTTGTAGGTTCTTGCTATTCATCACTTTGAATATTTCTTGCCACTCTCTTCTGGCCTGCATGGTTTCTGTTGAGAAATCAGCTGACAGTCGTATGGGTACTCCCTTGTAGGTAACTGACTGTCTTTCTCTTGCTGCTTTTAAGATTCTCTCTTTGTCTTTTGCTCTTGGCATTTTAATTATGATGTGTCTTGGTGTGGTCCTCTTTGGGTTCCTTTTGTTTGGGGTTCTCTGCCCTTCCTGGACTTGTAAGTCTATTTCTTTCAGCAGGTAGGGGAAGTTTTCTGTCATTATTTCTTCAAATAGGTTTTCAATATCTTGCCCTCTCTCTTCTTCTGGTACCCCTATAATTCTGATGTTGGTACGCTTGAAGTTGTCCCAGAGGCTCCTTACACTATCATCATATTTTTGGAATCTTTTTTCTTTTTTCTTTTTCGGTTGGGTATTTTTTGTTTCTTTGTATTTCAAATCTTTGACTTGATTCTTGGGATCCTCTTGTCTGCTGTTGGATCTCTGTCTATTATTCTTTATTTCAGTCAGTGTATGCTTAATTTCTAGTTGGTCATTTTTCATATCCTCGAGGGTCTCACTAGATTTTTTGAGGGTCTCACTAAATTTATCGGCGGTTTCCATAAAATTCTTGAAAAACCTTATAAACGTGGTTTTGAACTCTATATCCAGTCATTTGCTTTCCTCCATTTCTGTCATTTGTCACCTGTTTCTTTGTCTCCGCATTTTTTATGCTTCCCTGTGTTGGTAGAGTGGCTTTGTGTGCTAGGTGTCCTGTAGGGCCCAGTGGCTCAGCCTCCCCAGTTACCTGAGGTGGACACTCTTGGTGTACCCCCTTGTGGGCTTTTTGCACAGTCTTGTTGTAGTTATGCCTTGATTGTTGTAGGATCACTGGGAGGAATTGACCTCCAGGCTAATTGGCAGTGAGAATCGGCTGTGTCTGCAGTGGGAGAACTTCTGTGCTGAAGACACCCTTCTGGGGCAAGACTTGCTTCAGTGGGGCTTTGGTGCTCACTGAGTCTGCCCCCTGGGTGTGTCCCTTATGGATCTGAGGAGTTGTAATCCAGATGGTCCCCCTCTGACCACTGGGTACACTGGCTCTTGGAGGTTACCCAGCAGGAGCTATGAAGAGAACTGCAGATTCCCCTTCCTTTTTTGGAGTTTGGAGGTGCCCTGATGAGGCCCAGCTGTGAAGCAATGCAAGCTGCTGTGGGGCCTTGGGCCTTCTCTTGGAAGTTCTGGGACTGTGGCCCAGCTGCAGTTTGTTAGGTAATTTTCAGGTTACAGAGTGCCAGAGCATTCATATGCAAAAGCCTCTGCCGCAGTCTGGGTGAGGTGGGGTCTCAGGGAATCAAAGGGCGGAGCAAGGAACTATGGCAGATTCTCAGCCCTGCCCTAAGGGGCCCCGCGCATCTCTGTCCTGATAATTTAATTGCTTCAAGCACCTCTGAGAGAAAGCCGCCCTCGAGTTCCGAGTTCTGCCCACTGCCAGACAGTCCAGTTTCTCCCCATATGAGTCCTGGGTCCCCAGAGACTTCCCAGAACCGGAGTTCAGAGCAGTCGGGAGCTTGTGACTCCCTCCCGATTCAAAAAGACAGCCACGTCCTCAGGTACCAGCCCCTTTCTGCGCACACGAGCCTCCGTACCTTTGCACTTTACTTCCGCAGCTCCTGACCCTCAATGTGCTTTTCTCTTTCCTTCTAGTTGTAGAATTTCCACTCCGCCAGCAGATAAGTTTAGTATGAGGTTTAGCAGGTTGTTTGAAGAGGTGATACTAACATGCTGACAGACCACTGATACTCTGATTTGTAGGCTAAAGACTTTATATTGTAAGTGGTTTGGGGAAGGTCCACCTCTCAAAAAGACTCATGTACATGTTGTCATCAGTTAGAGTCTTTCATTTTTAATAAAGCATCCTTTAAAATATATGAACATGATTAGTAAGCAAGTCCTCATATACTGATACAGTTTCCTGGTGAACATAAATTAAGTGAAAAAAGGCAGAGAAATTGGGATGACAGACCGAGTTTTCCACTGATAGATACCCTTTTGCGTTTTTTGTTTGTTTGTTTTGTTTATTTTTTAGCATTTTCACATATTCAAACTAGCTATAGTTATTCCTTGGGTAGGTAAGTTATAAGACATTCCTACAAATGTATGTCTTCAACATATACTAGTATTTGATTACTTTTATTGGCTTTATTGGGGTGTAATTTACATACAATATAATTCACTGATTTAAAATGTACAATTTGATGAGTTTTGGCAAATGTATACAGTCATGTGCCCCTATTACAGTCAAGTTACAGGACATTTCCACCACCTCCAAAAGTTTGTAGTCATTCTTCTTATCCACAGGTCCATGACAACCTCAGATCTGCTTTATGTCATTGTCTTGCCTTTTCTGTAATTTCATATAAATGGAATCATACCATATGTAGTTTTTGTACCTGCCTCTTTTAAACTGTGCATGATTCACGTAATTTGTTCCTTTTTGTAGTTGACTAGTACTTCATTACATAGCTATGTCACAATTTGTTTATTCGTTGTACAGGTTTCTAGTTTTTGGCTATCTACACTAATAAAAGACAAACATGAAAATTGACCGTACCTTCACTAATGCCTTAAGCCACGCCCACCAGCCAGTCAGAGCGACTATATGCAAATTAACCCAACCAAGATGGCAGCCGGCAGCCACGGATCTGGAGCAAGCAGGAGGCTTGGTTGCCCTAATGATGGAGGAAGCCAAGCTTCCCGCTTGCTGTGGTGGGCTCTGAGCTCCACTCAAAGCAACAAAGTTTCAATTATAGAAGGTAAATAAACCCCAGATACCTGCTTTTAGTTGGCCTTGGCCACAGAGCTGGAGTGAGCAGGAGGCTTCCTTCCCGCCCGCCCTGGCTGGCTCTGAGCTCCACTGAAGGCAACAAAGTTTCAATTATAGAAGGTAAATAAATCCCAGAATAAAAAACAAAACAAAAGGAGAGGCTGGGAGCTTCTGTCTCTGCAGGGGCTTGGCCAGCCTGAAAACGGCCCTGAGCCCCTCACCCAGACTGGCCAGGGACCCCAGTGGGGACCTCCCACCCTAAAGGGGGTGTGGCCAGCCGGAAAACAGCCATCAGCCCCTCTCCCAGACTGGCCAGGCACCCCAGCAGGACCCCCACCCTGATCTGGGACACCCTTTAGGGCAAACCAGCTGGTCCCCACCCATGCACCAGGTCTCTATCCTACATAATAAAAGGGTAATATGCAAACTGACCTTAACAGCAGACAGACTGGGAATGACTGGTCACTATGACACACACTGACCACCACGGGGCAGATGCTCGATGCAGGAGCTGCCTCCTGGAGGTCACTGCACTCCCACAGGGGGAGCTCTGCTCAGCCACAAGCCAGGCTGATGACTTCCAGTACAGCGGTGGTGGTGGGAGCCTCTCCCACCTCCTCAGCAGCTCTAAGGATGTCCAACTGCAACTTAGGCCTGCTCCCTGCTGGCAAGTAGACATCCCCCGAGGGCTGCCAGGCTGCCAAAGGGATGTCTGACTGCCAGCTTGGGCCTGATCCCCCAGGGAGCAGGCCTAAGCCAGCAGGTGGTCATCCTCCAAGGGGTCCCAGACTGCAAGAGGGCATAGGCCGGGCTGAGGGACCCCGTTCCTCCCCCCCCCCCCCCCCGCCCTGAATGCACAAACTTTTGTGCACTGGGCCTCTAGTTATGAATAAAGCTGTTATGTATATTTACTACACCTGTTTGTATGGGCATATATTTTTATTCACTTGGTAATTAAGTAAGAGAGATATTGTTGAGTCATATGATAAGGTTATGTTTATATAAGTACTTGCCGAACTGTTTTCCAAAGTGGTTGTACCATTTTACATCCCCACTGCTAACATATAAGAGTTCCAGTTCCACTATATCCTTGCCAACACATGGTATTGACAGTGCTGTTAATTTTACCTATAGTTCTAGTGAATATGTGGTGGTGACTTATTGTAGTTTTAATTTGTATGTCTCTAAATGGCCAGTGATGCTGAGCATCTTTTCATATTCTTATTCATTTGCACATCTTTTTGGTAAAGTGTCCAAATAATTTACAATATATTTTAAAAGAATGTTATTTTTTATGCGTCCTTATTGATTCGTTTTTCATTTTTATTTATTTTTTTTAAATTTTTTTAATATATATTTTATTGATTTTTTACAGAGAGGAAGAGAGAGAGATAGAGAGTTAGAAACATCAATGAGAGAGAAACATTGATCAGCTGCCTCCTGCACATCTCCTACTGGGGATGTGCCCGCAACCCTGGTACATGCCCTTGACCGGAATCAAACCTGGGACCTTTCAGTCCGCAGGCCGACTCTCTATCCACTGAGCCAAATTGGTTTCGGCTGATTTGTTTTTTAAATATTTACACCTTTTTCAGAAATATGTCTTACAAACTTTTCCCCCATGTCTGTAGACTTGTGCTTTCATTTTCTTAAGTGTGTCTTTTCAGAGAACAAAAGTCTCATTTTGATCAAGTTTATCAATTTTATTCTTTGGACATTTTGTGGAGTATTAAAAATTTTGGTCTAATCCAATGTCACTTAAATTGCCTTATGTTTTTTGTCTCCGAGTTTATAATGCAGGTTGGGGCAAAAAGTAGGTTTATAGATGTTCACATGGAAAATAATTCAATAATAAATAATACAAGAATAACTGTGTTCTGCCTACTCACAACTATAAACCTACTTTTGCCCCACCCTGTATTATCTGTAGGTCTATAATAAATTTTGAATTCATTTTTATATATGATATGAGTCATTTTATATCTTTTCATGAGTATCAATTTTTCCAGCCCCATTTCTTGAAAAGACTATAATTTTTTTCATTGAATTACCCAGTCATTTTAATTGAAAATCAACTGGCCATATACATGTGGATATATTTCTGTTCCAATTTTTTTATTGCTAACTTTACATCAATATCTTACTTTCTTGATTACTCTAGCTTTATCGTCTTAACATTAAGTTTTATATAATTCCTCCCATTTTGTCTTGTGTTTCAATTTTTATGTAGTTATTTCAGGTCCTTTGCATTTTCAAATAAATTTTTAGAATTAGTTTGTCATATTCCATAAAAAAAACACCTTTCTGGGAGTTTAATTGGAATTGCATTGACTCTGCCAATTTCAAGAAAATTAATATCTTAACAATATTGGGTGTTATGATCCATGAACATGATATATTTATGTATTTATTTAGGACTTTGATTTCCCTTACCAATGTTTCCTAGTTTTCAGTGTATAATTCTTGTGTATATTTTTAAAGTTTATCTCTAAGTATAGCATATATTTGGTATTAGTATAAATGATATTGTTTGTTATAATATCACTAGAGGCCCAGTGCACAAAAATTTGTGCACTCGGGGGGAAGGGGGGGTGCCTCAGCCCGGCCTGTGCCCTCTCGCAGTCTGTGACCCCTCGGGAGATTACGACCTGCTGGCTTAGGCCTGCTCCTGGGTGGCAGAGGGCAGGCCCAATCCCTAGATGCAGCCCCTGGTCAGGCTCAGAGCAGGGCCGATTGGGGTGTTGGGGCGCCGCCCCCTGTCATGCACAGAGCAGGGCGATCGGGAGGTTGTGATGCCACCCTCAGTCACGCTCAGGGTAGGGCCGATTGGGGGGTTGGGGCTCCGCCCCTGTCACACTCAAGGCAGGGTCGATGGGGAGGTTTTGGCGCCACGCCACCCCGTCACACGCACAGAGCAGGGCCAATCAGGGGGTTGGGGCGCTGCCCCCTGTCACGCACAGAGCAGGCCCCATCAGGGGGGTTGGGGAGCTCCCCCTGTCACTCACAGAGTAGGACCGATAGGGGAGTTGGGGCACCGCCCCCTGTCATACACAGAGCAGGGTGGATCAGGGGGTTGGGGCACCTCCCTCTATTACCCACAGAGCAGGGCCAATCAGGGGTTTGGGGCGCCGCCATTGTCACACTCAGGGCAGGGCTGATGGGGAGGTTATAGCTCTACCCCGTCACACACAGAGCAGGGCCCTTGAGGGGGGGTGGGGTTGGGGCACCGCCCTCTATCACCCACAGAGCAGGGATGATCAGGGGGTTGGGGTGCCGCCACTCTCACACTCAGGGCAGGGCCGATGGGGAGGTTATGGCTCTACCCCGTCACACACAGAGCAGGGCCCGTGGGTGGGGGGGTGGGGGCGCCACACCATGTCACACACAGAGCAGGGCCAATCAGGGGGTTGGGGCACCGCACACTGTCACACACAGAGCCGCAGGGAGATCAGGGGGTTGAGGAGCTCCCCCATATCAGGCACAGAGCAGGGCTGATCAGGGGGTTGGGGCGCCTTCCTCTGTCATGAACAGAGCAGGGCGGATAGGGAGGTTGTGGCCCCGCCCCCTGTCACACACAGAGCCGCAGGGCAATCAGGGGTTTGGAGAGCTCCCCTCTATCAGGCACAGAGCAGGGCTGATCAGGGGGCTGGGCGCCGCCCCCATCACACACAGAGCAGGGCCCGTGGCGGGGGGGTGGGGGTTGGGGCGCCGCACCCTGTCACACACAGAGCAGGGCCGATCAGGGGGTTTGGGCGCTGCCCCCTGTCACGCTGATCCCGGTGCCAGGAAGCCTCACAGCTCCGCTGATCCTGGTTGCTGGGAGGCATATTACCCTTTTACTACATATGATAGAGGCCTGGTCCATTGGTGGGGGCTGGCTGGTTTGCCGTGAAGGGTGTCCTGGATCTGGGTGGGGGTCCCCACTGGGATGCCTGGCCAGCCTGGGTGAGGGGATTATGGCTGTTTGTAGCTGGTCACACACCCTTCAGAGTCGGGGTCCCCACTGGGGTGCCTGGCCAGTCTGGGTGAGGGGCTGAGGGCTGTTTTCAGGCTGGCGGGTGACTGAAGCTCCCAACTGCCCCTTTTTTTCTTTTTTCTTTTTTATTCTGGGCCAGCTTTAGCTCTGACTCCAGCTCTGAGACCTCTGCTGCTGAAAGCAGGTATCTGGTTTGTTTGTGTTCTATAATCGAAACACTGTATCAACTCCAGCTCTGAGATCCCGGCTCGCTGAAAGCAGGTTTCTGGGGTTTTGTTTAGCTTCTATATTTCTAACTATGTTTCAAACTGCAAGCTCAGAGGCCGGCAAGGCAGGCGGGGAACGTGTTTTTTTTTCCGTCAGTGAAGCAAGCAAGCCTCATGTTAGCTTCCAGCTGCCTGGCTGCTGGCCGCCATCTTGGCTGGCAGTTAATTTGCATATCGCCCTGATTAGCCAATGGGAAGTGTAGTGGACGTATGCTAATTAACATGTTTCTCTTTTTTTAGATAGGATACTGGCTTTGCTAGTATGAAATACAGTATGGATGATGTTGAAAATATTGATCTTCTAATCTTAAAATGCTACAAAATATACTTATTCCTAATAGCTTAAAAACATTTGTAGGAATTTTTGCAGAGATAATCACATTATCTGCAAGTAAAGTCAGTTTTACTTATTTTTTTTCTAAGTTTTCTGCCTTGTGTTTCTTACCATATTGCATTGATTAGAACCTCCAGTGTTGAATAGAAATGGTCAGGAAGGGTAGCCTTGTCCTCTTCCTGATCTTAGAAAGGAAATATTCTGATTTGCACCATTATGTGTGCTGTTAGCTATAGGTTCTCTGTATAAGTACTTTCTCAAGTGGAGGAAGTTCCATTTTATTTCTAGTGTGCTGAGAGTTTTTATTTATGAATGAATGTGAAATTGAGATAATCTTACGCTTTTTCTCATTTAGTCTGTTACCTGACTTCTAATGAAAATGCTACTTTGACCTTATTGGATGGCTTTTTCTATGTTGGTGTTAAAACTGTTCTATCTTCATCCAAAGCACATTCTGTGATCTTTAGGATAGGATGACAAATGCTATTTACTGACTAACATGGTATAAGTTAAATTTGTTTTGGAGATTTGGGAAATTGGATTAGATGAATAAAAATTATAATAAAAAGCAATTTATGTTAACATGCCATGAACATTTTTGTTCTCTCATATACTTCCAACAATATTAAATGTTTAGTTTTGCTATTAGTTTTAAAAAATTTGTTATGTATTTTTATGTAGCTAGCTTAGACCATAAACTCCCTGAGGAAAAACTCTATGCCTTGTAAATCATGTAGCATATTCGTGCTTTGATAAGCAACACATTAGAATAATTAGATTTCAGAACTACCTGAAAAGTTTAAATTATATGAAATAGAATTCCATGAGGGGTTTAAATAGATCCCTTTTCATTTTCCCTCTTGTAACAATCATGAATTTGAAATTTCTCTCCTGTATAAATTTGCTATATGCTTACATTGTAGCAAATACCACCTACATAATTACAAAAGATAGCTATAACTAAATTATTATTTGATATGTAACCATAAATCAATAGCTATAACTGAATCATTAAGCATATTGTTGATACTTTGCATGATTATATTTTATGAAGTATCTCACCCCATGAGTTGAATTTACATTTATTTACTGTATGAAATGACATAAAAAGCCAAGTTGCAAATTGCTCTGTTAAAGGCAGCAGTGGGACTACTTCTATAATGTATGTTTAAAGTGAATGTTAGTGAAAGAAAGAAAATAAAGAAATCCTATATAATTAAGGGCTAGGGACCATAAGTGTAATGACCGGAACGACCACTCAACCAGTCGCCCTGAGATGTATCCACCACCTCTTGATCCCTCCCCTCCCCTGCCCACAGACAGGGAACCACAGGGAAGTGGGTGGGTGGTGGCAGGGTGGGACTGGGGACTGGCAAGCGGGCAGAATGGCTGATCTCTTGGTCCCTCCCCCAGCCCACAGGCTTCAATGGTTCAGTCATGGTGAACAGGGGAACTGGGGTGGGTGGTGGGAGGACCAGGCTGTCTTTCGGGCTGTTGGGATCCCCAGCTCATCCCTCACTGCTCACGGGCTCAGGTCAGCAGGAAAGTGGGCGCCAGCGACTTCACCTCCATTTCGTGTGCACCAGACCAGCTGCTGATGGAGCGCACTGCCCGCCCGGGCTGCTCATGCGGGCGCCTCGGCAGCCACTGCTGCTACCTCTGGGGCTTGCAGTGCTGAGGCAAGCTGCAGGGCGCGCCTGCGACCTACCCGTCCCACTGAGGAAGGCAGAGTTTGGCCTGGGGACTGGCAAATTGGTAGAAGATGGCCCTGATCACAGGCTAGGCCTACGGACCCTACCTGCACAATTTCATGCCCTGGGCCTCTAGTAGTAAATATCAGGGATGGGTGTTATAACCTGTTGGGAAATGTCAGATTTTATAGATTATGATGACCTGTGATTTTACCAGAAAACTCATTCTCTGGGAATAGTACATCAAAGTGAGAATATAATAGAAGCATTGGAAAGCTTTTGTAGTTTTGTGTTGCACATATAGTAAAAACTAGAGGCCTGGTGCATGAAATTCATGCACGGGTGTGGTTCCTAGGCCTGGCCAGCAATCGAAACATGAGCATCTAGTGTGGAAGGGCAGGTCCCAGCTGATTTCTGGGCCCACAGGCCCCGCGTGCCCCCCTCTGCCTGAGTCATGGTGCCCAAGTCCCCATGCAGAGATGCAATAAGCGCAGCCGGATGCCATGGGCTGGGGTGCAGAGTGCGCCTCTGGGCTGCCCAGAGGCGCCACACAGAAGCCAGGCGGGCAGTGCACTCTCTCCAGCCTACCTTGCAGACTGGCTTCTGCACGAACCAGCCAGGCTCCCCGTGGTCCTGGCAGCTACGTTGTGGCTCACCCGAAGAGGCAATACGGGTGCAGGCCAGGCTCCTTGTGGGCTCCCGCACCTGAGTGCGGGGGCTTCCCTGGCATGCAAGCCCTGGTGTCCCCGGGGGAAGGTGGCAGGGGGAGTGAGAGCGAGCTCGGTGGACACCCCACATTCTGACCGCACCGCCATCCCTGTCACCCCCGCTCCCAGGTAGCCGGCAAGAGGTCGCAGTGCATCACTGATGCCCACAATGTTCTGTGACGCCCCCTGGTGGTCAGCGCACATCATAGCAAGCGGTCAAGCTCCTGAGGGGACAATTTGCACATTAGGCTTTTATTATATAGGATATGTTGTGCGTTAGAAAATGGGTTGGTTTAATCATCTAAGTACTGTCCTCTATAACTAGAAATAGAACTGTGTATACTTAGGTATCACAACAGTGAACAGTGTTTCAGAGCTTTTTGATAAGGACATGTTTAGCTTGTAGGTAACTACTATCACATCTTAGTGTAATTAGTGATATGACATATTGTTTGATAACTTTTTTAGCCCCTAATATTACTCCTAAGCCTGGGAAGATGAGAGGTAAGTTACTAGCTCTGAGATTCTGTGGAATCCTGCCTTGGTTATGGTGTACAAAGAATGAGGTGCATAAGTGACATGAGTAGGTTTTATAGTAAACTTTAGTATTTGCTTCAAGTTTAATGCTAAGAAAAGTAAAATTGAACATTAAAAGTTGCATTGTTGTTTCTGTTGTTGTTAATCCTCACCTGAGGATACTTTCCATTGATTTTTTTTTTTTTTAGAGAGAGTTGAAGGGAGGGGGAGAGACAAGAGAGAGAAACATCCATGTGAGATGGTTGCATCCCGTATCAGGGCCTGGGATCTAGTTTACAACTGAGGTACATGTCCTTGATCAGAATCAAACCTGGAACCCTTCAGTCCATGGGCCGATGCTCTACCCACTGACCCAAACTGGCTAGGGCTTTTTGTTGTGTTTTAAAATGTTAGTTTATCTTCTTTGATCAGTGCAAAACATAGAGGAAAACTGGGCAAATATCAGAGTGATAATTGTTTTTATTGAACAAGGACTTTTTTTGTAACAATAATGTTACATCTGTTATGTGACATTATAAATATTATTTTTTCATGCATGAATATATTGAGGTACAAGAATATTTATGTTTATTTGAAACCATTTAGTTTAGCAGAAATTGCTGAGGTCCTGATTTAACGTCTTATTATAAGAAAACTTGGCATTTTAGTATAATTTAATTTTTAGAACCCAGAATGGATTTATTGTCTTTTCTAGGTATGTGATTTGTAACTTTTGGATTTTCTCAGCCCCTGCCTTCCATTGTCCAGTTTGTTGCAGACCCCATGACAAAGCTATCTAAGTTGGATTGTAGGCTTGGATAATGACTGAAGGCAAGAGGAAGGTCCCAGACCAAGGTTCTTTAATATATAATTGTCTTTTGAAATTGAGAACTTTTTACAAGTTTTTCTCCCATCATATCACTACATAGTTGTTTAAGCCTTTTTTCTTGATTGTAAAGGCAACACATATTTTATAAAGAGGAAAGGAACTAGTATACATCCATATCTCATCACCCATAAATAATATACATTATCTTCTTCAGGTAATAATATTTAAAAATAAGATTGCATTAGCATCAATATTGGGAGATGCTCTCTTTTAAATTCCACCTTCTATCAAAATATACCTTATTTTATGTAGAGTGAGTAAGAAAATAGTAGGATGAGATGTTGGATAACTAAATAGGGGCTGAAATGATACTTCATGAAAAGAGTCATAGGGAAAAGATGCCCTGTCAAATTACCGAAGAACATGCCAAAAAGGGGAAAATAGACATGTGACCCTCGTATGTGCATGGAAATGGAAGATTATATAAATAGAGAGTATTGTTGATCACATTACATATTATTTACACATATCACTTATAATTTTAAAAGTACATATTGATTCTGGTTGCTTTTTAGTTAGCTTTCTGAATCCAGATGAAAAACAACATCTCAATAGAGGACTACCACATGCAGAAGCCAATTACATGTTTTTAAAGTTCTTTATTCTCAGAATTTAATCAGTAGGATCTTGTCCTCGAACTTCCCAGGTGTGTTTTCCACTTTTAACAAATGTGATTGGGGTAGAAATCCTGTTTATCTGAATGAGAACACTTTGGAAAAATTCCTTTGATTCTAAGATAACTAAATGAAGTGTGTTGCATAAGTCATGTCACAGCCAACAGTTGTCACCTGGCACTAGAGCTTGATGAAATTTTAAAATGTTGGCTCCTTGCCTGTAGTGTTCAGTTACAGTTCTATAGAAAGTGTGTTTGTACAGATGAAGCAGTTCTTGGTAATGTAAGATTCATCTCAAGTGGTAGGGCTTGAGTTTGTTACAGAGTTCTGTACTCTGAGCTCCCAAGACATACTCAGTGAGGCCTTGTTTTAATTTCTCATTGCTCTCTTTGGCACACTTACAAGAAAATGGAACAGAAACTCAGCTTGGGGGGAAAAAAACCTTAGAATTTATTTTTAGTCCAGAATCTTCCACAGTGCAAGAATGTTTTAAATAATATTTTCAGAAGATGGCCAAATTTGAGTTTTCAGATACTGCTTTTATTTGTGGCAATTGACTCTTTGTCCAACCTAGTCTTCACTTTCATTTTTATTCAAAACTTCTGCATCCATCTTTACTTATTGGCAGTTTATTCTTATATAATGCTAAAGATCTACTCGGCATGCACAGAAAAAGGGTAATAAGCTCATGCTCGTTGACTCCAGAAGAAACTATGGCTACAGGGCTGTATACTTCACACTGTCTTGTAAAAATTACAGTAAATTTTGTCATTCCCAGATTTGAAAACTTCTCTTGTAGGAAAACTATACATTTTAAAAATGTCTGTGGATGTCAAACAGATGCATACACTTAAAAAATTCCTTTGTGCCAATTTCCCACCCCTATTATATTTCCTGTCCATAGATAACTACTCTCATATTTTTATCTGAATCATTTTATTTGTATGTGTTCCTATGAGATTTATTTTGTTTGAACACAAATGCTGGATGTGCATGTATTTTAATTTTGCATTACTGGTATGCTGTAGACATTATTTTGTTTGCCTTTAGCACTATTTTAAAGATCTGTCTGTATTTTGGGGTATACATTTTCATTTCTTTTAATGTCTGTATAATATTCTGAAGGGAGCCTTTGCTTCATTTTATTTATCCTATGTGTTGAACCCTCTAGGTTACAAGGCCTTTTTATAACTGACTCCATATTTTCAGGTCCTCTCTTGCACTCTATATATCTTAAGTCCCAGCTACATAAAGTTAATCACTCTTGAATGAAAATAATGTGCTTTTTATATTGCCATGCTTTTGCACGTAATTGCGATCTTTTAATGGCTGCTTACTTTTCTTTATTTTTTCTTTTTTTTAATTGTATAAAGTTTTACATGTGTCTCCTTTTCCCCCAATTGACACCCCCCTCCGCCCCCAGCCATTCCCACCCCGGGCAAGTCCCTATTGCCCCAGTGGCTGTGTCCATTGGTTATGCTAATATGCATGCATACAAGTCCTTTGGTTGCTCTCTAATCCCCCCCCCCCTACCATTTGTCTCTGGATCTATTCTTGTTCATCAAATTATGTTGATCATTATATCCCACATATGAGTGAGATCATGTGATATTTTTCTTTATCCAACTGGGTTATTTCGCTTAGCATAATGTTCTCCAGTTCCATCCATGCTGTTGCAAATGGTAAAAATTCCTTCTTTTTTATAGTGGCATAGTATTCCATGGTACCACAGTTTTTTAATCTACTCATCTGCTGATGGGCACTTAGGCTGTTTCCAAATCTTAGCTATTGTAAATTGTGCTGCTATGAACATAGGGGTGCATATATCATTTCTGATAGTGTTTCTGGTTTCTTGGGATATAGTCCTAGAAATGGAATCACTGGGTCAAATGGAAGTTCCATTTTTAACTTTTTGAGGAAACTCCATACTGTCTTCCACAGTGGCTGCACCAGTCTGCATTCCCACTAGCAATGCAGGAGGGTTCCTTTTTCTCCACATCCTCAAATGGCTGCTTATTTTTCAAGAGTCAACTCAGATATCATTTTCTTGATGAAGTCTTCAGGAGCCTTTTCATACTTCAGCTAGTTGCTCTATACTACACTCAAGCAGCTCCCACTTTCCTCTTGGACATAGAGAAGCCAATATTTCTGCCTAAAACTCAACTTTCTCTCTTGATTCATTGAAGACAGATAACATATTAGAGGTATCTTTGTATACTACCCTCTGGTTTGGTGAATTGCTTATATTTGGCAAGCAATAAAACATTAATTGAATGGATGAATGTGTTTAGGCTCTCTAAAATAAAATACTGACAATAACAGCACAAATGATTCTCATATGCAAGAAAAGGGTGAACACAAATACAAGAGTGGTATTAAAGAGAGTAGCATACAGGAGGCTGAATCCTAAAATGAACTGAGGCTTGTGAAGAAGCCGAGAACAACCACATGTTATGCTCAGGTCATAAGAAAAACTAGAAAAGGTATAAACTACTGTTTGGGACACAGATGGTGTAATACTAGATGTTGGAGTGAAGGCAGAACTGTGGAACCTCCTGTACTGGTTTCAACTTCAAAAGAAAATGGAAGGTGGGGGTGGGTGCGTGGGTGGGAAGGGATCATCCAAAGAACTTGCATGCATATATGCATAACCCATGGACACAGACAATAGGGTGGTGAAGGCCTGGGGCAGGAGGCAAGGGCAGGCTAGAAGGGGTCAGTGGGGGAGTAAAGGGGACATATGCAATGCTTTCAACAATAAAGACTGAAAGAAAAAAGAAAATGACATTCAAATTCAGTTAAGGGACTAATGTTGATAGCAGGGGAATTAAAGTCCAAGGAAGGTGAGGCAGTAATGAGATAGCACTTCACTCTCTAAGTAGTTAATGCCTTAGGATTAAATGACTTGCAGAAATGAATGGTTTGGTGATCTTTGAGCAATTACGGCTAGTACCAGAGGTGCCAAAAGACAAGATCATGAAGATACTGTTTTTATTTTTTTAAAAAGGGGTAAAAGTATAATTCTGCAACTATAAGATTAGTGGGTTTCATTTATATTTTGAGGAAAATTCTTTAATTGGTCCTTAAACAAAAGGGTTCATGAAGATGTACCTAGAAAAGAAGTGGTCTCCAGAGTCCACAGGGGTTCACTAGGAATGTATCATGTTAAACCTGTGTAATTTTTTTTTTTACCATGTAATACTGTAAGTTGATTTTGGCAAGGCTTTGAACAAAATGTCTTATGATATCGTGAGATAAATGGTTAAATTAGGGAGTGTTTTATGAATACAGGTAGATTCATAGATGGTTGAAAAAAATTGATGAATGGATTGATGTGAGCTTGGAGAAAGGTATTTCTAGTGATGCGACATGGTTCTATCATTTTTGTCCTTTTAATCATTTTTATCATTGACTTGGATGAAACATGCCTATAACATTTGCATATCACATAAAGCTGGAAGGGAAAGCTAATAGTTTGGATGAGGGGATCAGGATTTTAAAAAAGTTTAGCCATCTGAAATGATTGGCTGAATCTACAATGGTCTGTAATAGCGATTAATGTAGAATACTGCATATAGTTTTGTAAAATTATCACACTAGTCAAGAATCAAGTAGACATATTTGAAGAGAAATTCATATGACGAGGACCTGGGAATTTACTATCATGTTCCAGGTGTAGATTCTTTTTAATACAAGTGCAGTGTTTGGAACAAGGAAGGTGCATTCTTTGTACTGATGAACAAATACCCTTGTATTCATTTATAGCTTCCAGCTTTTAAGAACTGTCTGGGAACTTTGTCATAAAAGGGATATCTCAAAGTGTCAGAGTGGTTTATAAAACCTTTGTGTATATATGTGTAGAGTGAGGCATTATCATACTAATAGCTATTTTCATATATTTAAAGACTGAAAAAGGAATTAGCCTACTTATGTATTTGTTCAGCTTTTAAAATAAAATGTCAAGTATCTACTATGGGCTGGAAATTATGCCAGGCATTGGGATAAAAAACAGAAAAAATGACCTCATCTTTACCTTTTGTGGCACTGACATTCTGGCAGAAAAGTCAGACATTAATCAAATGATTATGTAAGTGAATGTAAATTACAACTGTGATAACTGCAATGAATTAGAGGCAGATGGCACCCTGAGAGTCTATAGTAGGTGCACTTGATTTAGTTAGTAAGGGTAGGAAAGGTTTGCTTGAGGAAGTGATGCTTATGGTGGGAAAGAGAGTACATTAACCAGGTGACAAGGGAGGAGAGGTGGTCCAGGATGAGTTTGCATGGTGGTTATAAAGGACAGGAGCCTGTCTGGCGTGCAGACAATATCCTCCAACCCTGAAAAGAAAGGGGTTCAGGCCACTCAGCCCGTGAAGACATTGGTTAGAAGTTAATTCTGCATCTAGGAAGAGGGAAAAGTATTTACTGGCCTGACTTAGAAGATTATCTGATTTAAATTTGAGAAGATGTCTCTGGCTATAGTTTGGGGAGTTGACTGGAGTGAGGCCAGAGATGCTATGTAAACACCTGAAGAGAGATTGCAGTCAGGTGGACAGAGGGCGTTGTGCTCCAAGAAATTGACTTGTCAGTAAAGGTGGAATTCAGCTTTGGGGATCAGCTGGGAGAAACCAGAGCGAGCACTGTATTTGGGGGCAGAAGACTTGGGTATGAACCCCAGTTTTGGCCATGTACTAGCTTGGTAGCCTTGTGTAAATCACATTTCTCTGTCTCTGATTTAACTGTACAACTTGTTCTCAAATTTTGTCAGAACTGGATATACATGTGAATGACTTACCAACTGTGGGAAAGCGTTACGTAAAATGGAAGATTTCAGAAAAAAACAGTCAACAGTGGCCATTATTGGACTGGGTGGTCTAGTAATGAAATTAAATTTCTTAAGTGGCTCCTATCTAACTATTTGGATATATAGTTCTATAAGATTTTTATCATTGTAGTTTCAGATTTGCATTCCTCTTCCCAGTTGTTTTGGAGCAATCACTGACAGGCTTTTTCATAGTAAAAGCATTTACAATGACTATATGTTTTTTGACTTCCTAGTCGCAGTCAAAGTTGCTAGGTGCAGTTAAAAATCAGATATATGTTATCTCTGTGTGCTCTCAAAAGCAAGAAGCAGTTCTAAGAAATTTGTAGCAAAACCTTAATGCAAAAAATTAGAAACTTTAAAAAATTCTCAAGTATATCTTTTGGTAAGGTAGTACGTTCATATCTTAAGTTATATTCAAGTACATAGTGATACACATACTATTTCTGCTGTAGTGTTGCCCACGTATATGTGTGAATCCATGCAAATACACAAAAGATCCTGTGAGTGGAAATATACCTTTAATTTAAAAACCATGATAAAATAGAAATAAGGGTAAAATGTGTTGTTTAGCTACTTTTTTGAGACAGGAAAGGAATATTTCTAATAACTCATAGGAATATGCAATGGTAGCATATTTATTCATATATTTATGGATACAACATTCAATCAGAAAATATTTATTGAGTATCTGACTGGTTTACATGACTTCCTCTAAACAGCCTTTTTATTAAAGTTATTTGCATATCTTACCACTAGTCTCAAAAATCTGTGTCTAGATAAAATATGGCATGCCCTTTTGTAGTAAAGTAAGGCAAAAGGCAAGGATGCAAATGGAACCTAAAATTTTAAACTTATGCAGTCCTCTGGCAGAATCCCAAAGACAACTTCAGTTGTAGCACTCTGCACATTTAATAAAGTTTTATGTTGTTGTCTTTGAATACTTTGATTTCATGATCCATAAAAATTACTATTCAAAAGATATTACTAATAGTATGTGACTTCCACATATTTCTTATAATTTGAGATGTTTTTGTGCAGAGAAGGAAATACTGTTTATTTTAGTTATTTAATGCTTTTTCTTTGGGAAACTAGGAAGAATAATTGCTGAAAACCAAGTGCACTTTAGGGGTGTTAAAATTTCAAACTTGCTTCTGGATCCAGGGCTGAGTAGAAGACTTGTGTAAGTGAAAAATCCTATCTTCCCACAGACGTCCATTTATGCTGATAATGTCAGTAGTAGATGGGCCAGGTACTAGGCTAAGGACTTCCCATATTTTTTTTTAAATTTAATCTTTTCAACAACCCTGAGAAGTGTGTTTATTATTATTTCAGTTTTACAGATGAGGAAGCTGGGGTTTAGGGAGTTAAATAACTAGTAAATAGACAGGCCCAAGTCACTTTTGATTCCATGACTGCTATTTTGAAACAGCTGATTTGTTACAAAATAAGTTGAATGAAATAATTTTAAACTAATCTCCTAGAGCCATGCTTCTTACTTTTTTCTGTGGTAGTATAACACACAGTGATTCCTGAGTAATGATAGGTGTCTTGTTGCTTTTGTAATACGCTTTTAAATTATTAATGCGTATGCATAGTAGAAAATGATTCGGATAGCCCAAGAGTATATACAGTGCAAGTCATGTCTCCCTCCTGCTCTACCTTCCTATTCTCCTACATAGAGGCAACTACTGTATCTGATTTCTGGTTATCCTTCCAGAATAACCATAAATAAGGTCTAAAGAAACAAACTGGAAAAAGCCAGGTCTGGCACTGAGTTGACATCTGGATGGGCGGCCAGAGAAAACTGGAGCCTGATGTAGATGAGACAATGATGAGAGTGCGGACAGGCCATCACATTAGCCTCTCCCCATTAGGAGTAACAGAATGCCCTCCAAGCCTGCTTGCCTCATTTTATAGATGAGAAAACTGGTTAAAATGGTCCCATGGATAATTGTATGGAGAGCAGAACTCAAATGTAGGACTTTAGTTCTCATTTTTCCATTCCAGTGCAGTGCAAGCAGCCTCTGCATTTGAGAGTGTTGTGAAGAATTGTATGCTTGAAGTCATCTAAAATTAACTAGGGTTTCCACAGGCAAGCTAGATAGCAAACTTTAGAAAGCCAAAGGCAATAGCAGCTTAAAAAAAAAACCAACTTAAAATACATTAATACTTTTTTTAGACTAGAAACAGATTGACAGAAAGCTTGTGAAGATAGTACGGACTTCCCATACACCTCCCACCCAGTTTTCCCTAACCCTTGAAGGTGGAGTATCTTCATAAATTGTATAGAATACTTCTGCATGAGAGATTTGTTTGTCCTTGCCCATTTATTTCTTTAGTTAATCATTTAATTATATAAGTATGGATTCATAGATATTTATTTTATACCTTGGGTTATAATCCAACACTATTTTATTTTATTACATTATTCTAACTTTGGCCATTGGGATCTTTTTAATGGCTCCTGAGTCTTTTTGACCTATCCCTCATCATTGTGTTTTGTTTTACTCTTTTTTTTTTTTTTTTTTTTAGTACTTCCTTACTTTCTGGCACTATCGGACACATCTGACTCACCTGTATAGTTCTGTTCCACTCTTAGAATCTATCATTTCTCCAAGGAGTCCTGGCTCCTCTTACTGGAAAATGGTATTAGATACCAGGATCTGGGTGTCAGAGGTAATAGCAGCTCTTTTAAAGTCAAATAGTGAGTTGCAAAGGAAGTTTTAGCCATTGTTTTGGGTAATGCTGAATTATGTCATTGCAATAATTTATTTGTTAATATAAATTAACAAAATTTGCCTGAGTGAGTTGAATAGAGTGATTCTAAGAATTTTTAAAGTAAAATTCTAAGAAATATTTTATTACTCTCTTCTGTTAATTTAAAAACAAAACAAAAACAAACCTGTCCTTAATTTGATATATTTTTTTGATAGCCTTGACCAGAATCTGAGGTAAAACTTTTATAAAAATATGGTCATTTGAAGCATGTTGGGATTAACTCAGGGATATTGGAAAAACTTTACACTCCATTAGAAAATTAGTAAGCATGGGATCTATGAAAGACAAGTAATTCATATTTATGTAAAGAATAATACTTTCTTTTGCATCACCGAGCATTTTAAATTTGTGTATCCAACAGAGAACTGAAAGAGAATGTTAAGGGGAAGCAAAAGAGAGAGAGAGAGAGAGAGAGAGAGAGAGAGAGAGAGAGAGAGAGAGAGAGAGAGAGAGAAAGAAGAAGAAGAAGAAGAAGAAGAAGAAGAAGAAGAAGAAGAAGAAGAAGAAGAAGAAGAAGAAGAAGAAGAAGAAGAAGAAGAAGAAGAAGGAAGAAGAAGAAGAGGAAGAAGAAGAAGAGGAGGAGGAGGAGGAGGAGGGAGGGAGGGAGGGAGGGGGAAGGGGAGGGGGAGGGGAATAGTTAAAATATCTGGGCAGTGGGCCTAACTGATTTATGTTATTCCAGAAGAATACTCCCTATTAGAAATCAGCCTGTTCTAACTCTGGAATTGAGATTTTCTTAATCTGGGATATTTGTATATAGATCAGAAAACTCTTTTGGGGGGAGTTTAAAGCAATTTGTGTATATATCTGCAATCTTAGTACTGATGTATGATTCTTTTAAAAATATATGTTCTATTGATTTTTTAGAAGGTGAGGAGGGGGAGAGGAAGAGAGAGAGATAAACATAGATGTGAGAGAGAAACATCAGTTGCCTCCAGGATGTACCCTGACCAGGCATAGAACCTACAATTTTGTTATGTGCCCTGACTGGGAATTGAACAGGCGACCTTTTGGTGCACAGGACGACATCAACCAATTGAGCCACACCGGCTAGGACTAATTAATGATTCTTGAATGTTTATTTCTTAATTTTATTTTTCGTCCTGCCTTGCAGGTATTCTATTTTACTCTTCAGCATCTACCATTTCACTTAAGCAAGTTGAATTTTTACAACTCATTAAGCAACCAGGTCAGAAGGATCACAGGCTCTGATAGGCAAATGAATAAAATGTATATTGATTGTAAAAAAGAAAACCATTGCCATTGTCTGTGAATTAGCCAATTTTTTTTTCCTGAGCTATAATCATCACTATTTGTCCTAATCTATTTAAATTTTGTATCTCTTAGTTTAACTGTAAAGAATACTCTTTTAAATCAATGTAAACAGAAAAGCATTGAGTTAAACTGATAGTGTGCAGTTGCAGTTAGTAAGAAGCACAGCACTAATGAGGAAGTGAACCAGGCTGGTAAAAACTGAAGCAAAGGTAAATGAAGCAGTCTCTAATGAATAAGCACAGAGAAATTGAGTGAGGCAGAGATGCCCAGGGAGCCCGAGTATGAAAATAGCTGGAAAGCCTCAAGAGGGATGGAACTGAGTGTTAAGGTGGGGAAATCATAAAAGAAAGGTCTGGGTTTGGGCTGCTGGTGAGTCCTGAAGCTGACAAAGATTGCCGGGGAGAGTGTGAGAAGCTGAGTATCTTCTTCAGTGATCAATGAAAGTGATAAAACCTATGCTGGAGGGCCAGGAAGCACTGATCTGGAACATGCCAAAAGGAACCTTAAACGTATCATGTTCACATTGTGCTTAGGTGTATTATGTAATTTAATACTTATAGCAACTCTTTCATGTTTTATGTCATTTACTTCTTACATCAACTCTTTGAAGGAGAGTATGATTAGTGACAGTATAACAGATGAAGGAAATGAGGCACAGAGGGGGTTGAGAATATGCTCTAAACCACACAGAAACTAATTGGAGGCAAACTCACACCAGGATTTAAAAATTTGAATTTTTAATTCCCCAAAGCAGTTTGAGAGATCAAGATAGACAAAACCAATTTATTGTAACATAGGTGCAAATTCTTAGGGCCTGGGACAACCACCAATACATTCTGGGTTGAATTGGTGCAGAGAAAGGAGTTTAAAATGGTGGCTATTAGTTTTAGATAATTTAGAGCAATTGGAAAATGAAGCTTATCATGGCTGCTGTATTGAGAGGGCCTCAGAATGGACTGAGGACTCATGGAGATAGCTGATGTAGCAAATGAGCTTGCGGATTGGCTGAAAGGTAGAGAAGGGCTTATTTGGTTCTTTTATCATTTCACATTCACTTTGAACGTGTTAGGGTTCCTGTAAACTAAAGAGGGTGTTGTTGTTTTTTTACTCTCCTTTTATGGGGAAGATTGATATTTGGGTTATTCTTAGATTCTGGCAAACTGGTTGTTAGTTTATTAGTCCATTTGTGAATAGGAAAGACAAATAAAAACAAACCACTGTGAATTGTAAGGATGTAATATTTCTTAATGGTGTGTTTATATTTACAGAGTAATTCTCAAGAGCAAATTAATTACATGTCTGTAGTTCTTGAAGTTAAGTAGGCTAAGTAGGGAAAAAACATGATTTAATCTTGCTTTATTGCTAGCCAAATCTCTAGGCTGGCCATTTTTTCCTTTTAATAAAAATGCTTGTGGTTCCTTTCCTTCCCATTAGCTCATAGTTGAGAGCTCTGTTAAGTTGTCTGTGAGACGGAGTGTATTAGGCTTGCCTGATTAAAATTGTTCATGAGAGATCAAGCAGACAAGGGACTTTTAGCATAATTAAAAAAGCACGGCTAGCCTTCAAAGACCAGATTTCAGAGATTTTTTAATTTATATCCACCTGTAGGGAAGTGTGTTTATGTAATTAGATTCCAGTTCTCTCATGAACGCTTCTTTCTTAAGTCACACATGGTGCCCTTTTCTTTTATGCAGTATTATCTTCTCAGGCCGGAGACGAGAAATGTTGATAGGAGCCAGAACTTGAATGAACTGAAATGTTTCCCTTGAAAGATCACAATGTGATAAGTTAAACAATCATTTGCTTCCTTATGTCAACCAGTTTATTCATAAAAGGAGATTCAGGAGTGAAGTTGATGATAATAAGGGAAAAATCAAAACAAATTGCATGTCCTGTTTTCTTGGACTAATCTGAGAAAAATTACACCACCTTTTGGAAAATAATCTTTTGTTTGATGGACATGTTAACTGAAAGGTTTTTTTGAAAGATTTTTGGCTCTTCATTTCGCAGCCCTTAACTTTGTATTGCTGGGCTCTGAAACGGCTCAGTTATTATCCCCTTTTTACTATCATGTTTCAGAAAGGAAAAAAAGATCATTACATTTAATGTGGTTTAAAATGGCTTCTTTTGTCTTTACAAAGCTGTGTCCACTTCGGCAGACTGTTTGAATACCACTTCAGTTCCTTCCTGTGTGTTTTTAAAAATACATTTTAGTTCTTCAGAACGGAACCTTTTTTAGCATAAACTGTTATTGCTGTAATGAGGCAGCATTTTAGAAGAAAATTGCCAAGGTGTGAATTTTTTTTTTCTTTACCTACATGTAGAAGGCATTATGAGACTATGGGCTTCTGAACATGTGGACATTTTCTATAGGGAAGGCGTTTTCCTCCACGAATAGGGAATGCTTTGTTTTCACCCAGAGTACTTTGGAGCAGCGATTTTCAACCTGTTTCATCTCATGGCACACATAAGGTAATTACTAAAATCCTCCTGTACACCAAAAAATATATTTTTTAATAATCTGACCAAAAAAAGCTAGAATTTTGATTCATTCACCAGGTGGCTATTGTTTTGTTGGCTGTTGTTATTTTTTTATTTGACAATCTAAAGGAAAAGAGGTCCATGCCCCTAACTAAATTAGTCAGGTATTGCATTTTTAAAAAATTCTTGTGGCACATGGGTTGAAAATCGTTGCTTTGGAACATTTCTCATGTAATTAAGGTAATTTTTCCATTAGCTGAGAGTAGTTTGCAAAGCTTCTTGGCTTTTTTTTTTTGAAAGTTCTATCTTATTTTACATTTTTAGAAAGAATTACTTCTAGTCTTATTTGAACATAAAACAGCAGTATCCAACAGGAACCCCAGTTATTTTCATGATAGCTCTGGGCAAGAGATTAAGACGATAAAAGAAGTCTCCCACACCAAAATGTACCTTACATTATGGTATCCCAGTTAGAGAGTGGGACTGTTGTTAGGAACCTAATCAAACATACATTGGTCAAGCATAAAAGTATTTTAAATTCATGAAGAACTGAGGGGGAAAGGAGCCTGAAATTTTAAATGGTGGGAGGTTTTTTTTGATGTTTCATATTGTCTGCAGGAGGAGAGCACTGTACAAGGTTACATCTTGAAACAGTAAAATCTGTGAATAGTTTTGTTTGTGGGAGAAGGTCACAAAAAGGTTATTTTTTTGGCTTTCTTCTTGACAAGTAATCAGAGTAGTTCAAGGTCTCCTAGTTTCCAACCATTTTATAATCTTGAGAATTAATCCTTGCATCAATTTATATATCACCCTTACTTTTGATTAAATAAACTGTTTTAACAGCTGCACAGTTAAGTAGGTTAGGTAATAATAGTTGCTTCAATTAAGACATAATTTAGGATAAAATCATATAGAATTAACGAGGTATAGTATATGTTATAATGTGGCAACTAGTATATCTCTGTCATAGGTGATATGATTTATTTATCAAAAACTGGAAAACCCTTAAGTGATTCTTATTAATTTTAGACACTGGTTAGTATATTCATTTAATTTCTTACTCAACCACCATTAATTCAATAAACACTTAGTGAACCCTTCCCATATATTAGGCATTGGCCTTGAATATTGGTGATATAGAGATGAGTGATTGTTTTTGAGGAGATTTTTTTTTTTTTGCAGGTACAAATTCACAAAGAATTATTAGTATGAGAAAGTGTATTATGTAAAAGAGTGTATCTAATCGTTGTTGGGATGTCAAAGGAGACTTCAACAGAGGAGAAAATATTTAAGCTGAGTCTAGAAGAATAAAAATTCCATGATCAGGCCAAAAATGAGAGGAAGGGCATGTAGAAAATTGAGAATTGCAAAAACAAATTTGTTGCATTTTTATAAGACTTGCCAATATATATCCTATCTAATAATAGACAAACATGGTAATTAACCATACCTCCGACTCGCTTCCCATTGGCTAATCAGGGCGATATGCGAATTAACTGCCAAGCAAGATGGCGGCCGGCAACCAGGCAGCTGAAGCGAACAGGAAGCTTGCTTGTTCCAGTGATGGAGGAAGCCAAGGTTCCCTGCCTGCCGCTGCCGGCCTCTGAGCTGCACTCTAAAAAACAATGTTGCAATTATAGAAGCTAAACAAACCCCATTAACCTGCTTTCAGCCAGCCGGGCCTCAGAGCTGGAGCTGCAACAGTGTTTAAATTATAGAAGCCAAACAAACCCAGATACCTGCTTTGAGCAGCCGAGATCTCAGAGCTGGAGCCGAGCCTCAGAGCTAAATCCGGCTCTCAGTTCCAGTGACAGCCATAGAAAGTAAATAAATCCCAGAATTAAAAAAAAAAAAAAAAAAAAAAAAAAAAGGAGAGGTTGGGAGCTTCAGTCACCCGCCCGCCTGAAAACGGCCCTCAGCCCCTCACCCAGACTGGCCAGGCACCCCAGTGGGGACCCCCACCCTGAAGGGGGTGTGACCAGCTGCAAACAGCCATCAGCCCCTCATCCAGGCTGGCCAGGCACCCCAGCGGGACCCCCACCCTGATCCGGGACACCCTTCAGGGCAAACCAGCTGGCCCCCACCCACGCACCAGGCCTCTATTCTATGTAGTAAAAGGGTAATATGCAAACTGACCCTAACAGCAGAAGGACTGGGAATGACTGGTCACTATGACACACACTGACCAGCAAGGGGCAGACGCTCAATGTAGGAGCTGCCCTCTGGTGGTCAGTGCGCTCTCACATGGAGAGCTCTGCTCAGCCACAAGCCAGGTTGATGGCTGCCAGTACAGCGGTGGTGGTGGGAGCCTCTCCTGCCTCCTCAGCAGCGCTAAGGATGTCCAACTGCAGTTTAGACCTGCTCCCTGCTGGCAAGTGGACATCCCCCGAGGGCTGCTGGGCTGCCAGAGGGATGTCCGATTGCCATCTTAGGCCCAATCTCCCGGGGAGCAGGCCTCAGCCAGCAGATGGTCATCCCCTGAGGGGTCCCAGACTGCGAGAGGGCTCAGGCCGGGCTGAGGGCTCCCCTTTCCCCCTGAGTGCACAAATTTTTGTGCACTGGGCCTCTAGTTTTTTAAATATATTTTTTCTTGATTTCAGAGAGGAAGGGAGAGGGAAAGAGATGGAAACATCAATGATGAGAGAGAATTATTGATTGGTTGCCTCCTGCATGCTCCCTACTGGGGATCAACTCCACAACCCAGGCATGTGCCCTTGACCAGAATAGAACCTGGGACCTTGCAGTCCTCAGGCCAGTGCTCTATCCACTGAGCCAAACCAGCTAGGGCAGACTTGCCAATATTTTAATTAAGTATTTCTGGAATATACAGGAGAAATAATTGGAAATGATCCTAGGAAAGTAGGTAGGAAGGTCTTTCATTCATTCTGTTGATGAGTTTAGACTTTACCTATAAGGAGTTATAAGGCACTAAAGGAACAAAGCTGGATAAACAAGAAAATTTGGATTTTTGAAAAATAAATTGAGCAGGATTGTAGGAACTATTTGGAGAGGGAAGAAAGAGACTGCATTCGGTAATCATCATATGAACCCTATTTCTTCAGGGAACTAGTAGGCAATCTTACATCACTGGATTTTGGAGCCAGACAGTCTGAATTAGCTTTAGATTCTCAGTCTAAAGATCCCCTTAACTTCTCATAGCCTAAGTTTTTTATCCATAAAATGTGCATGATAGCTATCTTGCAGTATTGTAAAGTTCATGTGTTCAAACTGCTTTGCTTGAATTTGTACGCATATATATATTCAATAAATAGTAATTATTAGTTATTGATCTCTAAGTGCTTAGAACTGTGTAGTAAATATTATAAATGCCCCTTCCTCAATTTTTATAATAATTGACTATATCCAAAAGCAAGCAAGCAAGAAAAATACACATTTTACAAACTGTTTATTTTTGAAGCCTTCTTGATTGCGTTCCTTATCCTCCTATATAATCAAATCCTAATATGCAAATCAACCGAATGGCGGAACGAACCAGTGGAACAACTGGTCGCTATGATGCGCACTGACCACCAGGGGCAGACTTTGTTCAATGCAGGAACTGGCCCAAGCCTGCAGGCCTCAGGCCAGCCAAGGCGGGTGCTAGTGGGGACCCCCCTCCCCGATTGCCCTGCTGGTTGCCCCGCAGATCGGCCCTGATTGTCGGCCAGGCTTAGGGACCCCTACCATGAACAAATTTCATGCATTGGACCTCTAGTGTGAAAGATAACCCATTTGAAGTTTATCAAGTGTGTTCATTAACCTTGCTCATATGCTTCCAAATACTTTAAACCACACAAAATGTTTGGTGTTGAGGGCTTTACGGTATGAGAAATATGATTACACTAGAGGCCAGATGCACGAAATTCATGCAAGGGGCTTGGCCCTCGCAGCCATGGTGGCTTGCCTCGGCCCTTGCAGCCCCGGCTTCGTCCAGAAGGACGTCTGGTCTAATTAGCATAGTACACTTTTATTATAGATTTGCCCCAAGTGGAAACTACATGTTCTGTTTTTCTAACTAGTGCATTTAAAGATTAAGAAATACTGTTCATAGCAGCACAATTTACTATAGCTCAGATTTGGAAGCTGCCTAAGTGCCCATCGGCAGATGAGGGGATTAAAAACAGTGGTACACCTACACAATGGAATACTATGCTGCAGTAAAAAAGAAGGAATTCTTGCCATTTGCAACAGCATGGATGGAACTGGAGAGCATTATGCTAAGCGAAATAAGCCAGTCAGAGAAAGATAAGTATCACGTGATCTCACTCATTTGTGGAATATAATGAACAACATAAACTGATGAACAAAAACAGATCCAGAAAAAGAGAAGCGTCAATCAGACCGTCAAACCTCAGAGGAAAGGTAAGGGAGGGTGGGGGTAAGGGGAAGAGATCAACCAAAGGACTTGTATGCATGCATATAAGCCTAACCAATGGACACAGACACCAGGAGAGTGAGGGCAAGAGTGGGGGGTTTGGGGGACAAAGGGGAGATAAGGACACATATGTAATACCTTAAGCAATAAAATTAAATTTAATTAAAAAAAATACTGTCTCTACTGTCACAAGTTGGAATTTTTCCTAGTGCCTCACTTAACGCAATCAGTTGAGTTTCTGCTTAAAATGTTTGTGACTGGGAGAGACAGTTACCTTACAAAGCAGGCCATTTCGTGTTTGGACAGCTCCAGTTGTCAGAATATTCTTTTTGTGTAGTTGATTCCGCTTCCTTTTAATTTCTACTCTTTGGTACTAGTTCTCTTCTGAAGCCACATAGACCAAATCTAATCAGCCTTTCATTTACTGTGCCATAAGCTGTTTGCCAGAAACCGTCTTTCCTTTTTTCAGGCTTAGTTTATTCTCAGATTTTCCAGGTTTTGTGGTTGATTAAAAAAAATAAAGAATTTTTTGACCTACATTTGACATACAATAAACTGCACATATTTGAAGTTTATTATTTTGATATATGTATGTGTCTGTGAAACCATCACTGCAATCAAATTAGTGAATATACTATCAATACAATAATTTCCTTGTCTTTCATATTCTCTTCCACTTCTTCCTGCCACTTCAACTCAAATTCTACACCCACCCCTGTAACCACTCACTTGTTTTATTTCACTTATATTTTCTAGAACTTTATATAAATGAAGTCATATAGTATGCTTTTTGTCTGGCTTCTTGTATAATTATTTTGAGAAGCATTTATATTGTTGCATATAACAGTAGTTCATTTCTTTTTCTTGATGAGTAGTATTTCATCCTGTGGAGGTATCACAATTTGTTTATCCCTTTACCTGTTAATGGACAATTGGGTTATGTTCAATTTTTGAGTATTATGATTAAGGCAGCTATGACCATTGATGTATAAGACTTTGTGCAGACATATGCTTTCTTTGTTGGGGGAATAAGTACCTAAGAGTGGAAGGGCTGCTTCATATTGTAGACATATGCTTAAATTTAAGAAATTTTCAAACTGTTTTTCAAAGTATTTGCACCATTTTACAATCCCACCAGCACTGTGTGAAAATTCCAGTTCCTCTGTATCTTTACCAACACATGATAGGATCAGTCTTTTAAATTCTCTCTTTGTGGTGTTAATTTGAATCTTTTCTTTTCAATTAAAGTTTACATTCAATATTATTTTTTATTAGTTTCAGGTGTACCGCATAGTGATTAGATAATCATATATTTTATAAAGTGTTCCCCTCTGATATTTCCAGTATCCACCTGGACCATACATAGTTATTGCAATATTATTGACTATATTTCCTATGCTGTACTTTACATACCAGTAACTATTTTGTAACTACCAATCTGTATTTCTCAATCCCTTCACATTTTTTACCCAGTCCCTCAGCCCCTCTTCCCTCTGGCAACCGGCAGTCTGTTTTCTGTATCTACGAGTCTGTTTCTATTTTGTTTGTTGTTCATTTATGTTGTTCTTTAGGTTCCACATATAAGTGAAATCATATGGTATTTGTCTCTCTCTGACTGACTTATTTCACTTAGTATAATAGTCTCTATGTTCATTCATGCTATCACAAATGGTAATATTTCATTCTTTTTTTTTTTTTGGCCAAGTAATATTCCATTGTATGTAAGTACCACAGCTTTTCTATCCACTTGTCTATTGATAGATATTTGGATTGCTTTCATATCTTGGCTATTGTAAATAATGCTGTAATCTTCTTAAGGTTAATGATTTTGAGCACCTTTTTATTAGCTTATCTTTAAATATTTTCTGGGGTCTGTTTAAATATTTTGCCTATTTTTAATCAGGTTGTTTCTTTATTATTGAATTTTGAGAGTTCTTTATACATTATGGTTACAAGTCCTCTTTTGGATATATATGCTTTGCATATATTTTCTCCTAATCAGCTCTTTTCACTCATTTGCTCTTTCAAAGAGCAAAAGTAAAATTTTGATGAAGTTCAATTTATCAATTTTACCATTTATGTGTTGTTGGAATCTTACCTAAAAAAAATCTTTGCCTAACTTAAGGTCCAAAATATTTCCTCATATTTTTTTCTACAAGTTTTATAGTTTTACTTTTTATATTTAAGTCGATAATACACTTTTATAATACATTTTTTACTTTGGAATAATTTTAGATTCGCAGAAAAGTTTTAAAGTTAGTACAGATAGTTCTTGTGTACCTCTCATTCTCTTTTCCTATTATTAACATCTTACATAACCATAGTAGATTTGTCAAAACTAAGCAACCAGCATTGGTATATTACTATTCAATTTACTTCTGTTTTCTGTTCTAGAATTTCACATGAGACCTCATGTCTCCTTATTCTTCTCTGATCCTTGATACTAGTAGTTTCTAAGTCTTTCTTTGTTTTTCAGTTTTTGTTATTTTAGATAACCTTGACAGTTTTGAGCAGTACTGGTCAGATATTTCATGGAATGGATCTGAATTTGGGTTTGTCTGATGTTTCTTCTTGATTTCACTGGGATGATTTTTTCAGGAGAGGCACCCTTTTTATCACATATCTGGGGCAGGTGGATACATGATGTCATCATGTTTTATCACTGATGTGGCTTAATCTTGATTATCTGACCACAGTGATGTTTGCCAAGTTTCTCCACTGTAAAGTTAATGTTTTTCACCCTTTCTATAATTTATTGTGTGGAAGCAAGTCACTAAGTATAGCTCATGCTCAAGGAATGCAGGAATCATGCTCTACAGCACTTAGAAATGGGTGTCTCTAAAAATTACTTGGAATTCTTCTGTAAGATGATTATTTTAAATGGTACTTATTATTTGACTCTTCTCTGCCATTTATTTATTTAATCATTTATGATATCAGTATGGACTCATGTATATTTATTTTCTAGTTTAGGTTATAACAAAAATTTTTGTTATCTTGTTGCTGAACTTATTCCAGCTCTGCCCATTGGTAGCTCTTTTAGGTTGGCTCCTGTCTCCCTTGTACTTGCTCCCCTCTCTTTTTCCAGTACTTCCTTTTATTCTGACACAAGATGCCTAAGGGTCATCTGGTATTTGCAATGCTCCATTCCTAGAATCAGCCATTCCCTAATTCCTTTTTTGCGAGTATGTTATTTAGAAACTAAGATTGAGCATTAGGTATTCTGATTACTGCTAATGGGATGTCACTATGTCTAGGTCAGGGGTGGGCAAACTTTTTGACTCGAGGGCCACAATGGGTTCTTAAACTGGACTGGAGGGCTGGAACAAAAGCATGGATGGAGTGTTTGTGTGAACTAATATAAATTCAAAGTAAACATCATTACATAAAAGGGTACGGTCTTTTTTTGTTTTAGTTTTATTCATTTCAAACGGGCCGGATCCGGCCTGCGGGCCGTAGTTTGCCCACGGCTGGTCTAGGTTCTCTCAGCACCCAGAGCCAGGAAATGTATATATGTATGCAACCTAAGGATATACACATTTACAATTACTTCTACATCTGTCTATTTACATTTATATTCAACTAAATGTGAGTTCATACTGATGCCACTGACTCTAATGCAGTACCAGGTGGTTCATTGCTTATCTATAAAGTCTTTCTCCAACAGGGAGAAACATGGATCCCACCTTCAGTTTACCTATTTACAGACAGTCCTCAGGTTACGTCGGACTCAACATATGTCGTTTCGTGGTTACGTCGCCATCTCCCATTTACAGTACAGTGGGGCCTTGTTTAATTCGTTCCGTGACAGAGCTCATAACTCAAATTACTCGTATGTCAAATCTTAAAGTGAACGAGTGAGACACGTGATGCTGGGCTGATGTTGTGGTGTTCACTGTGACGTTCGCTGCGCCAACTAGCGGTGCGATATCTGAAGCTGGCTCATAATCTGAATTTTAGCTCTCAACTCAAAGCAAAAAATCGGCCGAGAGACGCTCATATCTCGAAAAACTCGTTAGTCGGGACACTCGTAAGTCAAGGCCCCACTGTATTTATAAAAAAAAAAAGTTCCATCATTTCGACATACGTGCTTTGTGGTTTTTATTATTTATTTACCACAAGTAAAGGTCAGGAATTACCTTCTTTTAAATTTTTTTTACTGTTTCACTTCATTACTGCTGTGTATGTGCTCCATGTGAGTGACGTAGGTGCATATGTAGGTGGTTTCTGACTTAAGACAAAAATGGCGTTACATCGCGCCATAGGAACAGATCTCCTACCTAACCCGAGGACCTACTGTATTTAACCCCAGCGCACATGTAAAGCAGTTTGAGCTGTTAACCTGTATCTGGAAATCTACTTTGAGTTAATTTTTGTGTGTGGTGTGAGATACAGATAAAAGTTCATTTATTAAAAGTATGAATATCCAATTGTTCCAGAAATATTTGTTTAAAATACTGTCTTTTCTCCATTGAATTGCCTTTCCCTCTTTGCTGAAAACTGGTTGTGCATTTATGTATGGGTCAATTTTAGAACTCTCTTAATTCATTACATTGTGTTTTCTCTTTTTCTTTTTATCCTTATCAGAGAATATGTTTTATTGATGAGAGAGAAAGAGAAACATCATTCTGAGAGAGAAACATTAATCAGTTGCCTCTTGCATGTGCCCTGACCAGGAACTGAATCCACAACGTAGGTATGTGCCCTAAATGGGATTAGAACTTGCAACCTTTGGGTATACTTGGCGATGCTCCAGCCAACTGAGCCACACAGCCAGGGCAGTGTTTTTTCTATGTTTACTCCAAAAACTTATTTTCTTGATTATTGTAGATTAATTATTGTAAATCTTAAAATCAGGTAGTGTTGTTAGCCATCTTTTTTTCTGCTTATTTTTCAAAGTTGTTTTAACTATTTTGTGTCTTTTATATTTTCATAAGAGTTTTAAAATCAGCTTGTCAATATCTATGAAAAAAAGCCTGTTGGGATGTGGATTTGGATTGCATTCAATTTTTAAATCAATTTGGGAAGAATTTACATCTTAACTATTGAATCATGTAACTCATGAACAAGTAATGCCTCTCCATTTATTTATGTCTTTAATTTCTCTCAAAAATGTTTTGTAGTTTTCAGTGTATAAGACTTACACATCTATTGTAAAGTTTATCCCTAAGTATTTCAGATGTACTGATGCTATTCTAAATGATATTACTTTTTAATTGCAGCTTCCAATGTTTTCTTGTTAGGAAGTAGGCATACAATTGACTTTTTAATATTGATCTTGTATCCCATAATCTTGTTAAAGTGACTAGTTCTTATAACTGTTTTATAGATTCTGTCTGGTTTCCTATATAGAGGTCATGTTGTTTGTGAATAAAGAAAGTTTTACTTCTTTCTTTAAAAGTTGGGTATCTTTTGTTTTTCTTGCCTCGTTTCACTGGCTAGAACCTCCAGAACAATGTTGAATAGAAGCTATGAGAGCAGCCATTTCTGTTGTTCGTAATCAGAATGGGAGAAGCATCAAGTCTTTCACCAATAAGTATGATGTTAACTGTAGATTTTTCAAGATACTCTTTATCAGGCTGAGGAAATTCCCTCTTATTGCTACTGTGGTGAGAATTTTTATTAGAAACTAGAGGCCTAGTGCACAAAATTTTTGCACTTGGGGGGTCCCTCAGCGTGGCTTGTGCCCTCTCGCAGACTAGGAGCCCTTGGGGGATGTCCGACTGCCAGCTTAGGTGGGCCTAAGCCGGCAGTCGGTCATCCTTAGTGCTGCCGCGGAGGCAGGAGAGGCTCCCGCCACCGCCGCTGCACTCACCAGCCATAAAGTCCTGCTCAGGGCTTCTGGCTGAGTGGCACTCCCCCTGTGAAGCGCACTGACCACCAGGGGCAACTCCTGCATTCAACATCTGCCCCCTGGTTGTCAGTGTTCGTCATAGTGACTGGTCATTCCACCATTCGGTTGATTTGCATATTAGCCTTCTATTATATAAGATGAATTTTGGGTTTTGTCAAATACTATTTGGTGCATATTTAGATAATCATAAGGTTTTCCTTTTTTAATTTCTTACTATGTTGAATTATATTTAAGCCAGCCTTGAAACTTTAAATAAGCTTGGAAATCCTGAGATCGACCCCACTTGGTCTTGATGTGTTATATGATCCTTTATGGACATTATTGAAATCAACTTTCTATAATTTTTATATTTATGAGGATATGGTCTATAATTTCCTTACAGATTGGAAATTATTCTTAACTTGAATTTGTGGGGAAAATTTTAGGATTATTGCTTCTCTAAATTTTTATAGAATTCACCAGTGATGCCTGGAGTTTTCTTTGTGGGGAGGCTTTTACTACAAGTTCAAATTTTTTAATAGATACAGTTTCATTCACACTAATTCTTCTTGAGTGAGCTTTGGTAACTTGTATCTGTCAAGGAATTCAGCTTTCTTTTTAATTATAAAATTTACTGGCATAATGTTGTCATAATATTTCCATATTATCTGTAGATTTTATAGTGGTATCACTTCTAATTCCTGATATTACTAATTTATATATTTTTCAAAATGATCTCATCATTCTAGAAATGTAGTAATTTCATTGACTGTGTCAAAGAAATAACTTTTGCTTTCATTGATTTACACCCTATTTTCTATTTTCTGTGTCACTGAAGTCTGCTATGATCTTTATTATTTCCTCCCTTTTGCTAACATTGGGCTTAATTAACTCTTCTTTTTTTGATTTCACAGTATGGAAGCTAAGGACATTAAGTTGAGACCTTTCTTCTTTTCTAATATAAATTTTTTTTTTTTATGCCATAGATTTTGTACGGCTTTAGCAGCATACTCCAATTTTTGATATGGTATGTTATTATTTTCATTCAGTTTAAAATACTTTCTAGCTTCATTTTGGATTTCTTCTTTGACCCTTTGGTTATTTAGAGTACCATATTTAGTTCTAAAATATTTGAGAGCTTTCCAGAAATCTTTCTGTTATTGTTTTCTACTTTGGTTCCATTGTAAGCAAAGAACATAGTTTGTATGACTTGAATCCTTTTATATTTGAGACTTATTTTATGGTCAAAATATTGTATTTCTTGAGCTTCTCTTAGTTTCTGCTTTATGTATTTTGAACGTTGGTTACTGGGTGCTTAAATATTTAGGATTATTATATCCTCTGGATGAATTGACCACTTTATCATTATGAAATTACCCTCTGTATTTCTGGTAGTAGTTCTATTCTGAACTCAATTTTTTCTGATATTAGTATAGACACTCTAGATATCTTTTGGCTAGTTTTAGTATATGTGTCTTGTTGTATTCTTTTGCTTTAATGTATTTGTGTCTATATTTAATGTACATTTCTCAAAGGAATATATTGTTGGGTCTCGCCTTTTTAGTTATCTGATAATATCTGTCTTTTAATTGGAGTGTTTAGATCATTTACATTTACTTTGTTGATAACGGTTCATTTTAAGTCTGTCATCTTACAATATGTTCTCCTCCCATCTGTTCTTTGTTCCTTGTTTATCTCTTTCTATCTTATTTTGTTCGTTTGATTTTTATATACTATTTCATGGTGTCTAGACCCCTTAAGCATCCTGGTTGTCATCTTGGTTAGCTTCAATTTATTTAAAGATCAATGTAGACTTATTATGTCAAAATCCTAAAGTCTGAATGTATAATGTCTTCTAAGTGTTCTTGAAAAACAAGTGATCTATAAGGGGTTATTTTGATGATCTTAAAAAATTGCTTGATAATTTTATATTTGCCATAATACTTAGGCGCTGATGTAGATTGATGTGTTAGTTGGTGTCAAATGCCTTTTTTTAGGATCACCTATTGACTTCTGTGTTTTTCTCATTCCCCAATGTAAGACTCCATATGAGGAGGTGACACCCTTGCAGCCTCCTGAGGACCGTGTGGAGGACATCTTGGAAAAGCCAGCTTGCATTCCTAGGTTTATCAGTATTTGTCTGTCTTGAGTCAGGATCTTTTCTTCCATTTAATGTAGGGATAGAGAGAAAAGAAGAGACATTATTATTTATTTTCTGTTTTCATATCTCTACTCATTTTTTCTCAAATAAAAAGATTGGAATATATTTTTCAGAAAGTTGAGAAACATTTTCCTATTCAATTTCAGAGACATGTATCCAGTATGTCATTGAGCACGGAAAGAGGGTTTTATCATTTTTTTTGTAGAAGGGTATGGCATGAAGAAGATAGAAAGGAACGATGTGATTTAGCTTGAGTAACGCTATGGTTATTTTATCAGGTTTGGAAGTAGGCAAATCACTTATCTATCTTGAATCCTAAGAAATGGCAAGCTATGTGCACTGTGTGTCATCTCCCGGAGGCCTAAGACCATTCACCCTGGCCTGGAACTGAGGGAAAAAATACTCTAAATTCCTTACTTCCTAAGATTGCCTTGTTCCTAGAGGATTTCCTTGAAGTAGTTTGTCATCAGAGTATTTTTTTGCAGTAGCTCTACTTTCTAGACAATATGTAAATTAGGGTATTTTGTTTATTCTGTATTCTAAGCCCCGCTCTTAAAATTTCAAAGAAGCAGAATATGGTACATCCATATTAAATGCAGGTGCTTTCTGCCCTGTTTGCTTCAGACAGTTGAGTGTCTATAATGGTTAGCACTGATGATTTGTAAGCTGATGAATGGATGCCAAAAGCTAAATGTCTCTTGAGTACAGTGGAGCCTATAGTCTAGTCTCCATGAATATTAGGGCAGTGTGCCAACTAGAGCTGGCTTAATTTTGCAAGCAGGAGCCCTTTTGAGAAGTATTCATGTTAATTAACCAATTCAAAGAGCAATATTTTTCTTTCATTAATTTGGCAGAAAACAACTAAATATCTGCAGCAAGAATGTTTTTGACATTTTCATTTGCTGCTTGAAGAAAAATGGATACTTTGAATTGTGATATAAAAGAAAACTGCTGGGATTTTAGCATTTCCATTTTAACTTCCCAAGGAAAATGTGGAATCCTCAATTAGCAATTTTTTAAAAAATAAGGTATAGTTGGCTGCAGGAGTGACCAGAATTAATTCATATTTTGAGGTACAGGCAGTTCTCGCCTTACGTAGGACTCGACATACATCATTTTGTGGTTACGTCGCCATCTCCCATTTACAGTATTTATTAAAAAAAAATAGTTCCGTCATTTCAACATATGTACATATGTGCTTTGTGGTTTTTATTATTTATTTACCACAAGTAAAGGTCAGGAATAGTTATCTTTTAAATTTTTTTTAGTGTTTCACTTCATTACTGCTGTGTATGTGCTTCATGTGAGTGACATAGGTGCTTATGTAGGTGGGTTCAGACTTACGGCAAAAATAGCGTTACGTTGCCCCGACCTAACCCGAGGACCTACTGTATTGGCTTGTAGGAGATTCTTGGGGAGTTTATTGACTCAGACCATTACTTTAAATTTTTTTTAAATACATTTTTATTGATTTCAGAGAGGAAGGGAGAGAGAGAAACATAAATGATGAGAGAGAATCATCCATCTGTTGCCTCCTGCACACCCCCAACTGGGGATCGAGCCGTATCCCGGCATGTGCCATGGCGGGGAATTGAACCTTGGCCTCCTGGTTCATAGGTCGACGCTCAACCACTGAACCACACCAGCCAGGCCGGACCCATTGCTTTTTATATCTCCTTCCATGTTTGTCTAAGAAATAGAATTTCAGTTATGGGTCATAGTTTCCTGTCCTTCCTCCTTTCTCAAGTTCATTTCCACTCCAAATATTGCATAGAATTTTTTCTGTCTTTTCCTGTTTCTATTGGTTTAAATAAATATTTGTTATCTCAGTCATCTTATTCCAATAATTATTACATTTTAACTTTAATAAAAAGGAAGTTAGGACCAAGCACCTGGAATGAAATATTTTGAATAATTTGGAACTGAAAGTCCAGTGATGGACGAATTATAGAAGTATTTATTTGTTTAGTATATGCTACTCTTCATATAAATACTCTTATCTCTTGATAATATTTGTCCTTTCACTGTAGATATAACCTTTGACAATACTCATATTTTTTATTAGGCACTATTTATCGAGAACGTGATGATTCCTCAATTTGACACTTTTCCTTTCTGCAATTTTGACACATTTTGTCTGTATATTTTTGCTTCTGTATAGTCTTTATGAATTGGAGACATAAACAGATGGAAGAACACACCATGTTCATGGATTGGTAGAATCAACATCATTAAAATGTCCATACTATCCAAAGCAATCTGTAGATTCAATGTACTCCCCATTAAAATACCAACGGCATATTTCACAGACCTAGAACAAACTCTCCAAAAATTCATCTGGAATAAAAAAAAGACCCTGAATAGCTGCAGCAATCCTGAGAAAAAACAACAAAGTAGGAGGGAATCTCAATACCAGATATCAAGCTGTATTACAAAGCCACTGTTCTCAAAACTGCCTGATACTGGCACAAGAACAGACATTAGACAATGGAATAGAATAGAGAACCCAGAAATCGACCCAAACCACTATGCTCAAATTAATATTTGACAAAGGAGGCAAGAACATTCAATGGAGTCAAGACAGTCTCTTCAATAAATGGTGTTGGGAAAATTGAAAATAATTTTTTGTATTTCTGTATTAGGAAGCCTGAATATATAATTCCTTTTATTCATAAATTAGATAGCTATGTGACTAATCTTGATATTTACCTTTTCTATTTTGGGGAATATATTGTACTGCTAAAATTTTTCTATTGACCTATGAATATTCAAAAAGATTTTCTCAAATGATATATGGACAGAATGAAATTGAAGTGATTTTTTGTACCTGAAAGTCACCAAAGGCCTCCTATTTCTTATTTATTCAGATATTTTTTATCAGAGGTGCATTTACTGGAATCTGTAATGGTTCTCAAAATTCCAAAGTGGTAATATCAATTTAGTCTTTTTTTTTTTTTTACCAGTATTTAGTTTTTCCCCTGTATATTTCATAACTGAAATATTTAAAATGATAGGTCATGTTAATACTGGGGTCTTTGCTTTTAACAGCAGCTTTCTTTTTAACAATTTTAACTTCTGGTAGTTTTTTTGATATGTATGGTTAGAAGTTCCATTTTTGTATCCTCAGGTCTAGAAAATTAATTTGGGACATGAAATAGTTCAAAAATAATAGAAAGTGGAGTAGAGGCTACCATCATGTTGTCCACATTTCTCTCATCCTTTTGAAGCAAAATCCAGTTTATGGTTCTTCAACCCAGTTTTCAATTGATCATGGCAAATTAAGAATAGAATGGCACCATCTGGTTTTTACCCCACCAATTCAAGAATCACAGCCCAGACCCATTAAGTGTGGGACTTCTTTGGAGAAGGTAGTTTAAATGAATCTAAAAATATTTATACGTTTTAAAATAATTGCTCATAAGAAATATGCACATAGGACAAAGAAAAGATGCTCAACGAATGGGAGATTCATTAGATTATATCTCTGACACCAAATACTTAACTAATAAATTTGGCTATAAATTCCAAAACCAGTTTTTAAGTCTGAATTGACATCTGTGCATTTTACTCTATTTTTCTTTGCCTAAAGTCCCTGGCTTTTCAGTTTTTGTTGCAAGTAATAAGAACCTTACATTTAAAAAACGACTTAAATGGAATTAAGCCACCAATGAAATACATTAGCTAATGTTAACTCAGAAGTCCAAAGATAGGCTACTTTGGGAATGATCCAGTGGCTCAGTGACTTTTATATTAATTATTCTGCCTTCTTGGTGTTTGTTACATTCTGATAATCCTGTCTTGGTTTTGATATGGCTTCCAGTAGCTCCTAAGGCTTACTTATTGTTTCCATATTTACCTCCACTGGCAAAATAACTTTTGTCTCAGTTATTCTGATGTTTATTCTGATTCAACCAGGCAGATCCTTTTTCCACCTCAGAAGGAATCACTGTGGCCATGATGGTGGAAAGTCCTTACTGTTGTATCCTGGATTCTGTGTTTCATCTCTGGAGTAAAGGATGGAGTTAATTTCTTTGGAAAGCCTGGGTCCCCAAATGAAGTTTGAGCTTCTGGAAATGAAAAGGGAAGAGTAAATATGAAGGGAGGTGATTAATGTTCATCGCAAAAGCTATCATCTTTCACATCCACTGCAACTTACCTTAGCTTTAAGAGCTCCTTTAAATCCGAACTTTCTCTCACTCCCACCATTAGGGAGCTTTCCCTCTGAACAGTAGGAAATGCACTGTTTTCCTGGCCAATCATTTTACATTTATGGGGCACACAAATTGCTATTTTCTTTGTCAACAATTTTCTTTTTGTATTGTTAGCTAATATTTGAAATTTCACCACAGAGTGGATCCTTCTAAAGTGTATTTTATTTTCCCATTTGGTGGAATTATATAGTTAGGTAGCTTATACCAAACAGGTACTCTGCATTGGCTCTGTTAGCAATGCACAACAATATATTCTTTAAAGAAAATCACTAATTAAAAAAGATCTGAACATCAAGATATTAAAGCCGAGGCACTAGTAGCAACTGTAAATTTCAGTAATTTGAAATCATGGAAATTTTACTTCAAGTTTTATAAAAGGAACAAAATCTGCTCTAAAAAGATTTTTAGAGGATATTTAATCCATCACCCTATCTAATGTCCCCTCCAGTAAGCCTGGCAGAAGATCAACAATGAGAAATCAGTAACTAAGTACTTTCTTACAAGTTCACATTCCATTGTATCTGGGATCTAGTGAATATTCAACAAGTTTATGTGTTTATGACTTCCACCCATTAGGAATCTATTTCTTACCTTAGAGCAGCAGTTCTCAACCTGTGGGTCGCGACCCCTTTGGGGGTCAAACGACCGTTTCACAAGGGTTGCCTAAGACCACCGGAAAACACATATATAATTACATATTGTTTACAGTAGCAAAATTACAGTTATGAAGTAGCAACAAAAATAATTTTATGGTTGGGGGTCACCACAACATGAGGAACTGTATTAAAGGGTCGCGGCATTAGGAAGGTTGAGAACCACTGCCTTAGAGGGTAGAACTTTATACATATGAGGGTAATTATGTGTCCCTAATTCATCTTCTTGTCGCAGACTTAACATTTAGTCATTTCTCATATATGATAACATTGCTAGATTTACTCACCATTCAACTTGCTTTTCTTTTAAATTTTTGTAATTTCAATTTTCTTTAAAATGTTCATAGAATAAACACCATGCCTTAATATGATCTGAACAGTGCATTTAGTGTAGTGGGAATATTTATTTGTTTTAAAGGTGTTGCTTCCAAAATTGTGGGTTTTTTTGTTTAAAATACATTTTTATTGATTTCGGAGAGGAGAGGGGAGGGGGAAGGGGAGAGGTGGGGAGGGGTGGGGGGAGGGGAGGGAAAGAGAGATTGAAACATCAATGATGAGAGAAAATAATTGATAGGCTGCTTCCTGCATGCCCTCCATTGGGAACCAGGCCAGCAACCTGGGCATGTGCCTTGACCAGGAATCAAACTGTGATCTCCTGATTCATAGGTCAACACTCAACCAGGAAGTCACTTGGTTAGGCCACAAAATTGTGTTTTTTAATCACTTTGAAGTACCCATATTGTAAAATACACAATATATACATTAAAATACGCCCTTTTAGAGTGTTCAGTTAAGTTTAAAAAATTATACAACTTCCACCACTATTAAGATGTAGAACATCTGTACTGACCCCCGCCCCCCAAGTCTTACTTGTGACCCTACTCAGTGTCATGCTCACCTCTGATCCCTAGCCCCAAGCAAACAATGATCTGCTTCCTAAAATTTCATGTAAGTGAAGTCATACAGTATGCACTCTTTTGTGTCTGGCTTATTTTACTCAACATAATGTTGTGATTCATGCATATTATTGTGTGTGCGAATTGTTCTTTTAAATTTTCTGAATAGTATTCCATTTTATGAGTAAACTACATTTGTCCTTTCACCTATTGATGGACATTTGGTTGTTTTCAGAAATTTGTGGCTCTCCTATGAACATTGTGCACCAGTCTTTGTTCAGACAAATCTTTTCATTTTTCTTAGATAAGTATCTTTGGATGGAATTGCTGGGTCACATGGTTAGTGTATGGTTAACTTTAGAAGAAACTTCCATATTAGTTTCTGAAGTTGCTATACCATTTTATATTCTCACCTTCGTGTATAATAGCTCCAGTTCATGCACACTCACTCATTGTTTTGAAGCTGAATAGCATTCTTAGCAAATGTGTGGATGGGGTTAGGAGAGCTGTCTATACTCACCCAGAGTCTCCATTTAGTTTGACTAGTCCTACAGTAAGAAAATAACTTTCGTTTTCATTTTTTATCCTCTCTGGGTTCCGTGTTTTCTGGCAGAATTTAGTTTTCTGAAAAATGTACTATTTCTAGAGCTTCTTTTTTTGTATGTTTGTTTTTTAAATATAGCTCCATTGTGACAGTCCAGTCTGGCATCATACTGAAATGACATTTCTGAAATAATTTCTCATTTTGAAGCTATTTATTTTTATGAAACTCCTTGCCTCTCAGTGTGTCATGTATAGCAGGTCCTTACATGTAGCAGGTGCTCAGTCTGTGTCTCCTTGTTTCTTGAATACCATATTTTCACTCTACAGTATGTATTATTATCTTTTTAAGCAAGTAGCTAAATTGGGCAGAACTGTATATTTACTGACATATTGTGGAACCTTCTTAACTAGCATAATGAATGATTCAAATTGTTGAATTTGATCTGTGTCTCACTTAGAAGATCTTTTATGCCCAGTAGCATCAAAGGGTAGAGAAGAGGTGTGTCTGACAAGGAAGAAGAAGGGTTTGTCCTTCTCTAATAAATCAAAATTTATGTATATTGTAAACTCAGAATTCTATAAGGTTGGGCATATCCAGTCCATGCCAGGGAAGAAGAATCATAGCGCTTTGCCTTTGATTTTAAGTCATCTCCTTTTTAATATACAAATACACCAGCATGCACCATCATCACTACCACCACCACCATCATGATCAACAGCAACAACCCAAGTTTATTTCAGGACCAGTTCGGCAATTTAGGGAAAAGCCTATCTCAGGTGAGAGTTACATCTGCCAGTGTGGTTGAGCTAAAGATTTCTCAGAGAGAGTAAATCCCATAGATGGACATTTGTCGCCAACCTCCTATTTTACCGGTCCTTTCTATATTCGCCACTGCCCTTCCTTAGGCATCTTTTCAGTCTAAAGATCAAATCTGGTTCTTATCTGAATGCCTCCCCTTCCTTTTTTCTCTTCCCATGAAATTCACTTATAATGAAGTATAATCTTTTTTGCTTTGGAAGTGAATAGTTCCCATCAACTGGACTGTAGATTATGCTGATTGGTTCAAGTTACCTCCTGGAGTTAACTTTGTGATTAGCTCTCATGTGCATTGTGTTGGAGATAGAAGAGCAGAAGGTAGTAGAAGAAAATGTGAAAGACAGCATTATGCTATCAGGGTTACTTGGTATGTTTCATTTGTGTCACATAGCAACTCTACAACTCCAGTTTCCAAGCCTCATACTTTGGTTTCCATTTGTGAATTAGGGATAACAGGACTGTCCTTGGGTTAGTGGAATGATCAAACTATTTCATATAGGTGAAGAACTTAGAATGCTAGAGTTTTAATCTGTCTGTATAATAAAAGCACTGGATAGTCTTTGTTTTTAAAATGCACATTTCTTCTGTCATATATTTTTATATAATGGACTAGAAAATGTTAACTGGTTATACCTGTGGCCTTGGATGTCTGGTGATTTAAGTATTCCTTTTTTTCTGTATTAAACTTTAAGTTTTAGATGAAAGGAAGACATTCAGCTCTTCAGCAAAAGTAATATCCTAGAAACAATCACATTTAATCAATAGGGGTTTCTTCTCCATTGTTTTTGCCAGCATCTTCCACTTACTTGGTTTTGACTACTACTCAAGACATTGTAAGCTTTGTGTTTAGAATATATTGTAAAAACACTTAACATGATGATTAGGTAGTTCTTCAGAGGTTCATTAATATCTTAGTATTATTTTACTGATTGTTGTAGTTTAGTTCAACTTTTATTCTAAGTGTTTATTCTGGCTCAGTCACTGAGTGTGGTCAGCCTGCAGGGCACAGTCAGTCCAGATCAGGAGATACTCTATTGATTATTCATGTCCTGCCTACTTTTTATAGCATGCAGTAAAAATGTTTATCTCTGACATTTCTACACATTTTATTACTCCTTAGGCCAGTTTCTGCTATACCCACTGACCTTCATAAAAAAGAAGAATCCACATTTGCTAGTTTTAGGTTTGACATAGGAATATATTTGGTTACACAGATCAGTGTCTAAAGGATTTAAATGTACAAAGTGGTTTCTGACATCTTGGGTTGTCTAAAGAAAAGAACAAGAATTAAAGGAGGTAATGAAGTAAAGGAAAGTATGGGACTGATGATTAAAAGCAGGAAAAAATACAGTGGTTTATAGGAATAACTGCTGACCTTGTCCAGTGTGGAACCTACCTCCTTCAACCTACCCCTCCTCATCTATGATGGATATAGCAATGTAGCTGAAAGATTGAAATCTGCAGTTAGTTTGGGGGAAAATAGAAGCCAAATTCCTGCTCACTTACTGGTTAAAGTAACCTTAGACAAATCATTTAAGTTCTTGTTTCAGTTTCTTCTCCTGCAAAATATAGTTATTAATAAAATATCTATAGTATGTCTTTATATCATAAGACTATTGTGAGGATCAAATAAATAACGTATGTAAAAATATTTTGTAAGTGGTAAAGTTTAGCTAATCATTTGATGATGATTGATGACCACATTCAGCCTTCAAAGACATCTCAGTTTTATTTGTGCTGCGCCTCTGTTTTCAGGTTTCTGCTATCTCTTGGTAGGTGTTAATCTCAGTGAGCCATAGAATGTCCTATTCAGGTTCTACTAGTTACATGAGTGTTTTTCTGGCCTTGGTTCTTCTCCCAGTGGTGGAAAGTATTGGTTGATACAGTTTATTACAAAGAACACAAAGAAGGCCACACATACCAAGAGCTTTAATATACTTCTGGCTGACTGAGGATGATGGAGGCTGATAGGTGGCTCAGAGGAACAAATGGTGCTTTCTGCCTTGTCCAAGTAGTCTCACTCATTGCCTTTATGTACCATCATGACAAGTTTTCTCATAATTGTGAGTGTGAGGAAAAAGTGCCTGTATGGTATGAGAAGAAGAGAAATGTGGTTTTACAAATGCTAAGGTGATGGGTGACGTTTCAGTTATGTTATTAAAAGTATAAAATCACCGAAACCGGTTTGGCTCAGTGGATAGAGCGTCGGCCTGCAGACTGAAAGGTCCCGGGTTCGATTCCAGTCAAGGGCATGTACCTGGGTTGTGGGCACTTCCCCAGTGGGGGATGTGCAGGAGGCAGCTGATAGATGTTTCTCTCTCATTGATGTTTCTAACTCTCTCTCTCTCTCTCTCTCTCTCTCTCTCTCTCTCTCTCTCTCTTCCTCTCTGTAAAAAATCAATAAAATATATTTTTTTTAAAAAAAGTATAAAATCTACTCTCTTACTTCCCAAAATATTTGAATAGTAAGTCAGACTCATTTGGTATTTTGTTACCACATTGATTCAGGCTCATGCATTCAGCCCAGTGGAGGTGGAATGGCATCATTGTCAGAAAGACAATGCAAATTCTAGTTTTTATTAAAATTTGAAATATTGGAGAAACTTATTAAAAATACTAGAGGCCTGGTGCATAAAATTTGTGCACTCGGGGCCGGGGGAGGGGGAGGCCTACACCCTCTCACAGTCCTGGAGCTCTTGGAGGATGTCTGACTGGTGGCTTAGGCCGCACCCCGTAGTTGGACATCCTTAGCGCTGCCGTGGAGGGAAGGCGGGAGAGGCTTCCACCACTGCCGCTGCACTCGCCAGCTGTGAGCCTGGCTTCTGCCTGAGCAGCACTCCCACTGTGGTAGTGCACTGACTATGAGGGGGCAGCTCCTGCATTGAGTGTCTGCCCCCTGGTGGTCAGTGTGCATCACAGCGACCGGTTGCTCTTTCAGTCAATTTGCATATTACCCTTTTATTATATAGGATATAAGTGACACATGACATTATTTTGATTTAAAAAAAAACTTGTCCTTTTGATATTTGGAAGAAATTATAAAGTATAATTATATCAATTTGGCATTCTTTACAATTTCATAGTACAGCTTTTATTTTTGTGCTTTTAGTAATGTATGCAGCGTTGAAAGCATTGAAGTTGCATTAAATAAAAAAATGTGAAATGTGTTCCACACTTATTTTGTTGTTTTCTTATACCAAATGGAATTTGTTCAAGTGATATACTGCTGAATGCTGCCTTTTATTCATTTAAAAACAAATTTAAAAATAAATATTTTAAGAATTACAATATTTGTAATCTTTTATAAATTTAATATTTAAATTCCTAAATTGTCATTGAACAGAGCACTTTAGAAGGAACAGTTGAAGGCAGGAGTACAGCCCTAATGTGTAGATTCAGTATCATATCATATGTGATAGTATTAAATTTGTCGGTTGATCCCAAAACACTCCATGTCATAGATGTTTTTTCATTGGATCATTGTCTCTTATTTTAAGAAGATACTGCTCCAGCTTTGTTTTGACATTGGCTTTCAAATAACTTCTAAGCCTTTTTTAAAACACATGAATTGGAAGCAACTTTTTTCTTTGAGCTGATATCCTATTTTAATTGATGTCTCCTAATTAAAAAATTAAAGTCATATTATTGGCTAATAAGCTTCTAGTAATTATAAATCAATGCTACATAAAAATAGTTGACATTTATTAAGCATCAGGCAATGTTGTAAACCCACAAGAGTCATTAACATGTTTAATCCTTATGGTCAATCTAGGAGGTAGGAACTACTTATTCTCATTTTATAGTTTACCACTATTTTACAGTTGAGAAAACAGGTTAAAATAACTTGCCCAATATTGTGGCTACTAGTTGTGGCAAAGGCAAAGTATAACTTCAGGCAATGTGGACTGAGAGTTCAGTACTCTTAATTATTATGCCATGTGTACAAATATAGGAAACATACATAAAAGGCACCAAATGCTCACATTAGGCACAGGGCAACAAATGTGCATGTCCATTTTATAGAATCTTTATCTGCTTTTATTAGGTGAAAACAGGCTTTAGAAGAACTCAGACATTTGCATACTATACTAATGGAGACTGCTTATTCTTAAATATTTACTATTATAAACTTTATTAAACATATCATATGCCCTTCCTGGAGCTGTTTCCTCTGTAAATTTTGTTTTTACAGATTTTAGAAGGATTTTAGAGTTCTTCCAGTTTTAATATTTTATGAATTCACGATCCTCTTTATTTTTAACTAGAGGCCTGGTGCACGAAATTTGTGCACTGGTGGGGGGTACCTCAGCCCGGCCTGCACCCTCTCACAGTCCGGGACCCTTTGGGCAATGTCCAACTGCTGGCGTAGGCTCAATCCCCCTAAGCCGGCAGTTGGACATCCCTCTCGCAATTCGGGATCCCTTGCTCCTTACCACCCACCTGCTTGCTCCTAACCGCTTGGCTCGCTACGCCTTAGTGCTGCTATGGAGACAGGAGATGCTCCCACCACCACCTCTGTGCTTGCCAGCCATGAGCCCAGCTTCTGGCTGAGCGGCACTCCCCCTGTGGGAGCACACTGACCACCAGGAGGCAGCTCCTGCATTGAGCGTCTGCCCCTGGTGGTCACTGTGCATCATAGCCACAGTCATTCTGCCGTAATGGTTGCTTAGGCTTTTATTATATAGAGTCCTGATTTTCCTCACTTGAGAATCTGTGGATTGATTGGCTCCTTTAACTTTTTTCTTCACTTGTATGAATTAAGGGGGCAAGACATCTCATGAATGATACTGTATTTTCATTTTCATTCAATTCAAAATGTTTTATTATTTTCCTTTTTATTTCTTATTGGACCCATGGGTTATTTAGAAGTATATTATTGAGTTTCCAAATATATATTGATTTTCCTGATATTTTTCTGTTATTGGTTCTAATTAAACTCTATTGGTTCTTATTAAACTCTCCTTATTCCTGGTGATCAGACAACTTACAAGTTCAGTTTATGAGATCTGAATTTTTGAAGTTTATTGAGACTTGTTTTATGGTCAGAATATGGACTATCTTGGTGAGTGTTCTGCATGTACTTGAGAAGGATGTGTATTTTTCTGTTATGTGGAGTGTTCTATAAATGTCAATTAGTCAAGTTGGTTAATGTTGTTATTCACATTCTTTATATCCTTCCTGATTTTCTGTCTACTTGTTATATCAATTATTGGAAGATGAGTGTTAAAATCTTAATCTGTTATAGTGCATTTTACTCTTTATCTTTTTCAGTTCAATCAGATTTTACTTTATGTATTTTGAAGTTCTGATAATAGGTGTATAAATATTTAGGATTATATGTTCTCTTGATGAATTGACTCTTTTATTATTATGAAATGACTCTCCTTATTCCTGGTAATATTATTTTCCTGTTTTGTCTTTTATTAATAGAGCATGATATATCTCCTTCAATCTTTTTACTTTTAACCTTTCTGTGACATTATATCTGAAGTAGATTTCTATAAACATTTAGCTTGGTCTTTGGTTTTTATATGATTTGACAATCTCTTGGTTTTTATATGATTTGACAATCTCTGCCTTTTCATTTGTGTGTATAAACTACATTTTATGTGATTACTGATATGGTTGAGTTTAAATCTAGCATGTTGTGGTTTGTTTTCTATTTGCCCTATCCATGCTTAGGTTCCACTTTCCTCTTTTCATACTCTTTTTTTAATGACTTGAATAATTTCATGATTCTTTCTTATCTCCTTCTTTGCTGTATCTCTTTTTTTATTCTTTCAGTGGTTACTATATTGCTTATAGTATGCTTCTTTAACTTAACACTGTATAGGTTTATATAATATTGTACCACTTCATGTATGGTATAAGAAAAGTTAGTGATTCAAAACAACAGCTGGGGCAATGGGATGGAGGACTGTACTGGATTATGTTGGGTTTATGCCTGTAAATTTTGAAAAATGCCACACTTCAGATGCCCTCCTACTGGCTTCTTGCTTTCTGATAAGAACACTGATAACACCCTTTCTTTTTCTGTATGAGGAAACAGAGGTTCATCCAGCTGAACCAGTCACTTGTTAAAGTGACTAGTAAATGGCAGACACGTGCCTAACAGAGCATAATATAAGGAATACTGGCCTTAAAAGTCAGCTAGATCTAGAGTTGAATTCTAATAAAATTACTTGCTAGATATGTGACCCTGGATAAGTTATTTAACCGCTTTAACTTTTATGTCTAAAATCCTATATAATAAAAGCCTAATATACAAATTGACCGGGAGTTTGACCACTCGCTATGATGTGTGCTGACCACCAGGGGGCAGTGCGGAACATGGTGGGTGTCAGCGACATGGCAATGGCAGTGGGCAGCAGTGGAGGCGCTGCTGGCCCCAATGGGCCCTTATGAGAATGGGACTGCAATGAGATGGTGGAGCAGGTGAGCGGGCGGCGCCAGGCCAAGGCGGGTGTAAGCAGGGGGCTGATCTCCTCGCCAATCACCCTGCAGATGGCAACCAGTGGCAGTGGTGGGGAGTAGGGCCGCTGCCCAGCTCCCAGGTGCTGAGGGAGCCGGACAGAGGGCCCAGCCCTGACCAATCACCCCACAGACGGTGACCAGCGGTGGCAGCAGGGGGTGGGGCCGCCACCCAGCTCCCAGGCGCTAAGGAAGCCAGGTAGGAGGGCCTGGCCCCAATCGATCACCCTGCATGCGGGATGGTGGAGCAGGCAAGGGGGCAGTGCCAGGCCATGGAGGGGTGCCAGGCGGGGCTGCGAGGCTGGGGATGTGAGCTGGGGCCCGCTTCCCGGAGGCCATTCCCAGAGACCCCACCCATGCACAAATTCGTGTACCTGGCCTCTAGTGTGGATATAATCACCTCAACAGGTGTTGTCCTGTGTACGCACATAGTATTTGTTTTCTAAGTTGTCAAAATTAAATGGAATAGTATTTATAAAGTGCCTCATTAAATTTCTTGGCACATTATAGAATTTCAAAAATGCCATATAAGGATTATGGAAGTTATTGCCTGACTACAAAATAAGTACTTTTAGTTTACTTTCACAGTCAATATATCTTCAAACTTTATACTTTAGACTTAGAAACATTTGCATATATCTCCAAGAAGAAATAGTTAATATAGGTGAGGTTACTATGAGTGGGTATGATAAATAAACCAAATAGGTTCAGAGTTCAGGGTAGAGCTATGCAGTGAATAAAACTCTGGGAAGACTAGAGGCTGGGACAGTCAGGGATATTACCCCTTCAATCTTTCAGGAATTGATAGAGAGGTTGAGGGGTCAGCACTGATGTGGTGAGAGGGAGGATATCATCTTGGATCTCAGTGTGTTGAATTTGCAGAGAGGCAGTTTGTTGTTATAGGATTCGGATTTAGGTAAATGTGGAGGAGGAGCTGGGATGATAGATTTGACAGGCATTATACTGTACACAGGAATGTTGAAGTAACAAAATATTCGAGGAGCAGTGTGGAACACAAAAGGACAAAGATGTGTCTTAGGGGGTAATCTTTGTTAGGGGGAGAAAAAAGAAGAGGCAGGTAGTGAAGTTAATGCTTTTCTCAACTTGTCATCTTTTCCCAACATCTAACCACAGTGGCCTGCATTCAGTGAGTGAATACTTATTGAATTTATGGTGGACATAGGTGATGAGCATAATTTATTAGTGTGTTAGTTTAAAAAAAAAAAAAGGAATAGTTTTGCCCTAACCGGTTTGGCTTAGTGGATACAGTGTCGGCCTGCGGACTCAGGTGTCCCGGGTTCAATTCCGGTCAAGGGCATGTACCTTAGTTGCGGGCCCGTCCCCAGTAGGTGGTGTGCAGGAGGCAGCTGATCGATGTTTCTCTCTCATCGATGTTTCTAACTCTCTATCCCTCTCCCTTCCTCTCTGTAAAAAAATCAATAAAATATATTTTTAAAAAAAGAATAGTTTACTTATTTTTAGAGAGAGAAGAAGGGAGAAGAGAGAAACATTGATTGAGAGCAGAACATTGATCAGCTGCCTCCTGCACACCCCCTGCTGGTATTCAGCCTGCAATTCCGGCATGTGTCCTGTCCAGGAATTGAACCAGCAGCCTTTCAGTGCACAGGATGATGCCCAGCCAACTGAGCCACACCAGCCATGGCATAACTTACTATTTTTATTCTTAGAGGCCCGGTGTATGCAATTCGTGCACGGGGGTGGAGGAGGGGGTCCCTCAGCCTGGCCCGCGCCCTCGGGGGATGTCCGACGGCCGGTGTGTGGGAGGCGACCGGTGGGGCGTTTGTCGGCTGCCCCACCCCCTGCTCGCTGCCGTTGGTTACCTCTCTCTTGGGGGGGGGGGCGGTGCAGATGCCCAATGCCGGATCTGTGCCCCGGTGGTCAGTGTGTGTCACAGCAGCTGGTCATTCTGTCGGCCATTCCGCTGTTCAGTCAATTTGCATATTAGGGTTTTATTACATAGGATAGGTTAGGAACTGTTATTGTACCTATTAAATACTGCCTAATGCAATGTGTTATTTTGGTAAGACAGCAAATATTTCCTTGGGTTTTTCAAACTAGTGTGCAAAATGAACAATTAAGAAGTCCATGGTGTTTTTAATTTCTCACTGACTTTGCAGGACCATTATTTTACTCCTAACAGTGCCATTCTCATAATAGTTGAAAATTTCACATGTGAAACCCAAACTGTGTTTGCATAAACCTGAAAATATGTACAACGAGAAAAAAAAAAGTATAAGCAAACTGGAAGATGGCAGGAACATATATTTTATTGTTAGATGGAATTCATTGTGGGTCCTGGTATAGTCTGTTACTAGTGGTGAAAATTTCCTAAAATATTTTGGGTCTTTCTGGACCTTAGTGTCCATTTTATAAAGTAGAGAGAAATGCATTTTACAAGTTTTTTGCGGGAATTAAACTATTATGTTCAGTGGTAGGCATGCAAGAAATAGTAGCTTTTTTCCTTCTTGAATGGGTTGTAACTGAGGTACTAAAGATGGAAGACAACAATCCTGAATACAGAAGAATTTTTTAAATACCAAACAGCAGCCTTACCTTTGTTCATGTTACTTAGGTGGAGGGTACCTTTTTTTTTTTTTCCTGTTTCCTGACTTATTTCTTAGTATTCATCACCCCACACTGAGATACATACCAAAAAATAAAAAGTTTTAAAAAATAACAGCATAGAACGTTTTTCACTTGCAGCCTTTCTCACAGTTGCCAAGAGAACTGTTCTACTATAGAAGTTAGCTCATATTTGCTCCAGCTAACTTGACTCTGAAGGCGGCGTTAAAGCAGTGGACTGTTCAGTTAAACTCCACATTCAGGAAACATTTGTTCTTGTCTTCAAAGCAAGAAGAAAAGGAAGCAGGGATGAATTTCTTCAAAGAAAGTGTGTCTAGGGTCTGCAGTTGTTTTAAGTAATATTCTCTATGGAGGTTTTTCTTTCCTTTTTTCTCAAGTGAAATGTATTCATGAAAAAAAGCATAATTAAATACTGAAGGTGAGCCATTTAAAAATAAAATAAAAGGAAAAGAGTTCACGCCTGAGCAACTCAAACAAATCATAAACTATAATATGATACCCCTAAAACATGGATTAAACTCCCATGTAAAAAATAACTTGCCTATATATTCTTTGAAAAGAATGTAAATCACTTACTCAAATTATGATTTGTTAATTATTCTTGAGTCTTCATAATAATTAACGAAATAATTTATTGGGTAAATAATTTATGTGTTAAGTAAAAAGTACATTTAGAAAATTCTATTTGATTTATATTATGTTATGCTTTAACAAATATTTTAAAAACGTTCTCCTAAGAAGTAGTAGATGTTTCTGTTTTGGGCAAGTTCTCTTAAGGAAAAAAAGGTGGTAACTGAAAACAATTTAGGTGTTGCTATGAAGTAACAAATTCTGCAGAAATTTATGTATTTTGCATATTTCTCAAGGAAAGGGTTTTGGTTGTTTTATGGTTTTTGTAAAACTGAAATACATTTTTACATATATAGAGCCTTTTCTTTAAGAACCAACTTAAGTGCCATTGTTAGATTCATCAATACAAAACACATCAGAATCTTTTTTTTTAATTGCCCTATTCTCTATTGGTTTTTATTCAAGTCATAGTTAAGAACACACACAGATTATCAGCTTTGATAGTAGCTTTATTAATATTCAATTTGGAAGAAAAATGAATTTAACAGTAGAATTGCCAGCAACAGTAATAAAAAATTAAGAAATTTTAATTTTTTTCTGGAAGTTCAAAAATAATCATAAAAATTTCTCTCTATCTAAACATAACTGTAATCAGGTTGGCATGTCTTTTAGGACTTTATACTAAATATAGTTACATTAGATATAAAGAAAAGATGGCAAAATGAATTAATATATCTTCCCTTATTAAGTTGTTTGAAGTCTTTGCTTCTTTTACCTTTATATTCTAATTATGATTTATGTACTTATAAACAAAAATAAAATGGAATTACCTTGGAGTCATGGTAGAGCTAAATTCTATAACTTATAATATTTCTTATAAAGTGGTAGGTAGAATTTCTTTATGGAGATTCAAACAAATAGATCCTGGCCCAAACCATGAGTCAGGGTCATTACCTTAAAGGTCCTGTCCAACCTTCAAGTCTCTGAGACTGCATTGCTCTGAACATAGCCACACAAAGTGAAGTAATACAACATGACTAATGTTGACCTTTAGCTGTCTTATTATAAAATGCTTCTACTGTTGTCTGGGAAGTATAACCCAGGAATATTCATCACTGGTTATCTAATTTCACAGTAAGCTTTGTTTTGAGACACCAAACAGTTTGGTCATGTGGCTTATATATAAGTTTTAAAAAATAGTTTAACTGTTGTTTTGATGTCTATAATGATTGGAATGGTGTGACTGTAATTCAAGCCTATGGATTGGATTATGACAAAATTCGTTGTTAAGATGTACAAATATAATTTCAAAGAAAAAATGATATAATTAAGCTATATTGCTGACTCATTTAACTCATAGTCTGTTAATGTAAACCAGTGGTTCTCAACCTTCTGGCCCCTTAAATACAGTTCCTCATGTTGTGACCCAACCATAAAATTATTTTCGTTGCTACTTCATAACTGTAATGTTGCTACTGTTATGAATCGTAATGTAAATATCTGATATGCAGGATGATCTTAGGCGACGCTTGTGAAAGGATCATTCGACCGCCAAAGGGGTCGTGACCCACAGGTTGAGAACCGCTGATGTAAACTATAGTCTGTATGCTGATTTATTGCATACTTAGAACAGTTTGGAGAGGCTGTTGTGTGGCTACTGTTTGACTCTTGGCCTTGACTATGTGCTTATATTGCAAGGGTTGGGGTGGATAAAAGGCAGGGGACTAGGGAGAGAGGACAGAGAGAAAGGGACAAGGTGGGGTGGGGAGGGAGAGAGGGTGAGGAAGAATGATTGATTTTTTTAGCCTACATGTAAAAAATCCTAGTGTTGTCTTAATTTAAAACAATATATCATTAAATGTTGAGTAAACATTATAAAGAAAGGAAATATATTTTTCATATATAAATAACCTTTCGATTGCATTTAAAAAGTTCCATTCTTATAAATCTAGTTTCTGTGAAAAATGACTCCATGGAACCATGAGAAGTAATAAGTCCATATTTGTATATGGCTTTGAATGTAATATGTAAATGTTAGCTTATTATTTTGTTACAACAAGAAAATCACTTATATTACCTTCATAAGACAGATTATGCAAAAATGTAATTTGTGAGTAGGTTATATTGGGAGGTCTTTGCCGCTGCATTCCTTTAATAGTCTTCAATATTGTAGAAGTACTACTATGTCAATTAGGTGTGGACAACTTGTGAGCTAATTATAACCAACAGATGCATCAGATGATTGGTGGAAATCAAGCAATATGGTTGGTTTTAGAGTTACATTTGTACAAAACAATTTTTAATTCTTTTAAAAAGAAAGTGTGAACATTATATGTAAGAGGTAATTGCAAAACATTTCAACATGGATAAAGAATGCAAGTTGTGGAAAGCTTGTAAACCTGCGTCTAAAACTGATTACCCTTTTGAGCATTTCATGCCTTTTGACAGTGAAAAGGGCACCTTACAAAAGCTGTTACACAAACCATTACATTTAAAAGGTTTCCATCTCACACCCCCAAATTACACTTATTCGTTGTAAGTGAAAATTTAAAATTTCTTCCCTGTGTATTTTGGTGGCAATTACTGTGAATTTTGCCTTTCTCCTTTCTTCCTCGCAAACTAGAAATTAGTCTTTTTTATTTATTTCACTATAAACAGTTTGTTTATTACAGGTTGCATTCAGAGATGATGTAATGAAATATTTCTGAGCCTGAAACACTCAGATATTTACTCCATTTAATAACAAAATACTAAACCAAGATGCTTCACGTATCTGAGAAAAAAAAGTTTTGCAAGATGATCCAGAGTCCTCACAGAATATAAAATCCAGTGAACCATTTTAGTTGATGTGTCAACATATACACAAAGATTGCCTTACTTACAATCTTGTTAAACACCCTGAAACAGTGTCTTATTCATTTATGTGAGAAAGAAACTTGGAAACATGTCTCTCTTCTTTTGGGCTGCATTCTCCATGTTATGAGTATTTCTTTCATTGTGTAATAAGCACTTTGAGCTTCTGGCAGGCCTTCCTACTTCTTTTTGAGTGCCTTCTTTCTTTTTTGTCTTATTTGTAAACCATTGTCTGTTAGAATGAGCTATTGACCATGAATTGGGAGTTCTGAGTTCTAATGCCAATAATGACACTAACATGGATCCATGTGGTTTGTAGGTTTCAGGTTCCCTGTGAAATGAGGGCCTGAACTAGATGATCTCCTGGATACTCTTTAAAATGCCGTGATATTGGGAAATGGGCCAATTACAACTCTCCTCCTACTTTTTCGAGTGGTCAGTTTACTGAATCGATAGTTTACCTAAAAGCAGTCTACTGAAATATAAATTCACTGAATGGTTGTTTTGTTAAATTTGCCAATAACCCGTTTTCTAAATTATTAACTGCCCACAATATGTTTCTATTAACTACATATAAAGTTTATCACAAGTCATGCATAGAATAATTGCAGAAACTTTTAAAATTTCTTGTAGGAAGTATTGATTAATTTGAAATTTTCCATAGCAATTCCACCACTGACACATTTGCAACAGAAATATTTATCAGTACAACTCAACTGAGTGTCAAATTTATCTTGATATTCATGTACTGATGGCCTTGCAGTTGCTTAACACAGAAGGGACATATCCATTTAGTTGCATCTAAAACAGTTGATTCATTGACAAACTTGTGAATTAGGAGAAGTATAGAATTCATCTAATGGATGAAAATGTGGTGAAAGAAAAAAATCTTTCCTATTGTCATTTATAAACTCCATGGCATTCAAGACATGCACAGCCCTTTGATATAAAATAAATTCTCATTTTCAAACATTATTGGCCCAGAGAAAGGCAAAATTCCAGAATACAGTTATATAATGACATAGTTACATATGGGCTACAGTGCTGACTTGCAGTAATATTTCAGGTAAATTAAAACCTTAAACTCATCAGCAAAGAATCTTCAAAAGCTCTTTAAAACTTTCATTTAACACAAATTATGTCATCAGTATATACAATTTAAAAAAGTTTTCAGTGAATTGGTCAATTTGTCAAATTGGCTGGCCATATGGCAACATGATTCTTAGCAAGGTAGATCTGGTGTTATTGTACCCTTATCACCATCTACCAGGTGCAGGGGCCAATGAAGCTGTAATGGTAGAGCCCCACTGTCTTTTGGAATGAGAGTGCTTTTTCCTCAGCCACACCTTATTACTGCAGCTGGAACCACTTAGATCTTTTGCCTCTGTATGCATGAGAGAGAGGGGTGGGCTGAGGAAGATGAGAATGAATGACAATGTGTATCACAACATAGACTGAAGGTGTGGGTAAGAGTTGAGGAATTTTTACTTTTTTCTGCTCTTCTGATCACTGTAGCAAACTATGTCTCATGTTAGTATTTGAATGAAGCAACAAAATGAATAGATCAAGGTATGTGATGAATTACTTGGCATATATCAAGGAAAGATGGTTCTGTGCTCCAGCCAGAATAAGCATGTTGTTGGACTAGAGGAGTATTCTAAAGTATTGCTGTGGAGTGTAGTTTCCCTGAACACTATCTTTGGCCTGTAATCTTTCTTCAAGCTCTGTCTGCTTCTCATTTAACATCTTTCATTGCAGTGTCATTAGGCCACAAAGGTAAATATGTTTTTCTTGGAGTTGCTGAAGGCAATTTGTGACTGTGTAAAGGTCAGGGAGCAGCAACCACTGGCGCCTATGTCAAAGACCCCTAAACTCATTTTTTTTGAGAACTAACTAGTTTAAACTGGCCCTTCTTTTGGCATTTGAGAAGTTGCATCCAGTCATTCCTATTCCTTTAGAAGGAGAATTGACAGTGGGCACTGTTTAGTCATTTTTTGAGTCCTAATTCAAATTTCAACAAACCTAACTGTGTTGATGCCTCAGCAAAGGTAGTACAGAACACACAAGATTCAGAATTTTAACTAGTCTTTGCTGAGCTCTACAGACCAGAACAGATAGCCATCTTGTGAGGTACTCTGCATTGCTAGAAATGAAATTAAGATTTTTTTTTTTTAGAGGATAACCACACATGCAAAATAACTTGGTTAAAAAGTTACAGGATGTCTAATTCCTACAACAGGTTAAAAATGTAGAAAAGACTGCTACTTTAGACAGAACTACATAATGTTTAATTTGTAAAACACTTAAATTGTCATATTATAAGCCTAATACAGCATATGGCTGGGTTGAAAAAAGAAAGAAAAAAAAAGTTTTGCTCCTGGAACCTAATAAGCTGTATAGTATATTCAAGTCCTCACTCTGACCATGTCTAGATGTGTGACCCTAGGGCTTATAGTTATTTAAGCTTTTAGCCTAAGTCTTCTCACCCATAAAAATGGGATAATAATAGTACCTTCACGGGATTTCTGGCCAGATGAAATAATGCATATACAATCCTTACCTAAATGTGTTAACTAATTTGTAAATAGAGGCTACTGCCTTTTTTGTGTGTGTGAAAAGTTTCAATGATTGTTAAGAGAACATAGAAGAATGTCATTTGAATGTGGCCAAGCTCAAATAAATTTCAAGTGGTTAATTAATAATGAAGTTAGAACAATTACTATTGGGCTAATTACTTGTTCTTCGCATTTCGGCTAGGAAAATTAAAGATCTCTGCGTGCTTCTGTCTTATAAAAACAAAGGAAGCCTACTAGGCCACCTTTTCCAAGATGACATGATTAGAGCATTGGATCTGAATCCACAATTTAGTGAATCGGGTATACTTATTAAAACATAGTAAATGATGTCAGGAGGTTAAGAACAATAGTTGAAGACTTAATTTGCTCATTTGGGTTTATTTAATACTTGTTTCTTTATAAAAATTATACACAAAATCTGTTGAGGTTTACAAATCTTGGAATATGAGAGTTGTAAAATTCTGCCATAAAGGGAATTGAAAATGAAGTAATATTAGAAAATTTAAAGAAATTATTCATAATGAATAACTTGATTGAAAATGGCCCCAATAGAAAATTATATACATATATATAATTTTAAATTGTTACTTGTCTCTGATATAGCATACTCTAATAGTAATGTTTCAGCTGGGTCTTAAACTCATCCCCTTATAGATTCATTTGTTCATACAACAATTAAAGGTCCTCTGTGTCTTGAGCCCTGTTGCATATTTGTGAATGAAAACGTCCATGTGCTCATAGTGTTTATAATCTGGTTGGAGAGACAGGTGCACTACAATATGATAATTATTGTGCGCTGAGTAAAGATAGGACACGAGACCCAGAATTGTTAAGAAGAGGGGGGAAAATGGTAGTGGTTTGGGATGCTGTCTGGGGAAGTGGAATTTATACTTAGAGCTGAAAGATGAAGCAAAGAAGGAAAAATTGTTTCAATAAGAAGGAACTCCTTATTCAAAGGTCCCAGTTTTGGAGAATTGAGAGTACCTCCATGTGTGTGGGTTGTACATGCTCTTTGGAAGATAGACGGTAGTCAGTAGTTATATTCTCAAGAGCCTTATAAACTCTGTTAAGGGATTTGCAATTTATCTTGAGGATATTGGGACCTGATGAAAGGAGTGGCCTGAGCTCTAGGGAGTTGGAAACATACAGATATGTGAATAGATTTTTGAGAAATATTAAGGAGCAGAATCATTGGACTCAATGATTGATTAGATTTGGGAGATGAGAGGAAAACGTTTGGTGATAAAAGGAATGATTGGGTAGGGTAGTCACTCTTTATGTATTTCCAGGAATAAAGGAAGTATTCTCTGTCTCCTCTTTTAGTAGCCTGGGAAAATCATCAAAATGTAGGAGGAGTGAGGGTGGAAAATAATTATGTGAAATTTCACACTAATGTAAAACATTACATGATGACAATTGCTTTTAATCATAAAGACCTTACAGTTGAGCCCTAATCGGTTTGGCTCTGTGGATAGAGCGTCGGCCTGCAGACGGAAGGGTCCCAGGTTCGATTCCGGTCAAGGGCATGTACCTTGGTTGCGGGCACATCCCCAGGAGAGGGTGTGCAGGAGGCAGCTGATCGATGTTTCTCTCTCATCGATGTTTCAAAACTCTCTATCCCTCTCCCTTCCGCTCTGTAAAAAATCAGTAAAATAATTTTTTTAAAAAGAACTTGCAGCTGATTTTAAGCATATTAAAATAGCCCCAGTTTGGGGTATTATGAAGCAGAGATTTATGAGATATCCTAAAATAATCTACTTTAAAAGGAACCATTGTTTTTGGAGTGAAGAAGATGCTTTAGACTGAGTTGGAAGGACAGCCATACATAGAGTGCACCAATAGTTTCGATAAAATTAGCTCCAAAGGAACAGTCTTTAATTCACTGTAATTGACTTATTTCAAATATTACTTATTTTTTAGAGAGAAATAAATTTTCTGTTAAATTTGTGAATATACAAAATTGGCTAGACTTTTCTATCTGTCTTAATTTTCATCCTTTGGCCAAGTCGTTATTTCAAGTGTGTGTGTGTATGTGTGTGTGTGTGTGTGTGTATGTATGTATACATATATATGCATATATAGATATGTGTATATCTATATATATATATTAGAATGAAAGTCAATGTAAAAATTTCATTTGATTAATAGCATTATGTTTTACAGCAAGTGTTTCCAGAATTTATGTGTGTGAACAGATTTTTTTCAAGTTTATGCACATCTACATTCACTACATTGGTTAAAAAAATGGCAGTATTGAGAATTCAGTTCTTTAAGATATTGCACATTTAAAGTGGAGCACATTATTTCTATTAGTATTATTTTACAGTACTAGAGGCCTGGTGCATGAATCCATGCATGGGTGGGGTCCCTCGGCCTGGCTGGCGATCGGGGCGATTGGGGCTGGCCAGCCTTGGGAGAGGGACCACGGGAGGTTGGCCAGCCGTGGGGAGGGATTACGGGAGGTTGGCTGGCCGCAGGAGGTTGGCTGTGGAGGTGCACTGTCCACACGGGGGCAGCTCCTGCATTGAGCATCTGCTCCTTGTGGTTAGTGCACGTCATAGCTACCCGCCGATTGTCCGGTCTTAACTGTCGCTTAGGCTTTTATATATACTAGAGGCCTGGTGCATGAATTTGTGCACAGGTGGGGTCCCTAGGCCTAGCCAGTGATCAGGGCTGATCAGGGCCAGGCTAATCAGGGCCTGCTGGCCGGGGGGTAGAGGAGGAGGAACAGGGCACGGCAGGTTGGCCGCCAACCCCAATGAGGAAGCCGGACCTCGGCCCCCCTGGGAAAGGGGTTGTGTCCACTGCCACTCACCCCCAATTCCCCATCCCAACCTGGGGCCCAAAGGCCCCAGTGGAGTCAGGAGAGAAGGTGACGGTCACTTGGCTGGGCATGGAAGGAACGGACACCGGCGCCACCAGCCGGCCACGGGAGGTTGACTGTGGGAGTGCACTGACCACCAAGGTCAGTGCACTGCCCCCTGGTGGTCAGTGTGCATCATAGCAACTGGTCAACCGGCTGTTCTGGTCATTCAGTCGTGACAGTCGCTTAGGCTTTTATATATATAGATAGATAGATAGATAGACTAGAGGCCCAGTGCACAAATTCATGCACGGATGGGGTCTGGCCGCCCACCCTGATGGGGGCCTATCGGGGCCAGACTGGCGTGGGGAGAGAGCACCCAGGAGGTTAGCCAGCCAGCCCCACCCCAGATCGAGGTTGAGGGGCCAATCAGGGGCTGGTCTGGCCAGGGGTGGGGGGGCTGCAGGAGGTGGGCCAGATGGCCCCGCCCCTGATCAGGGTGGTGGGGCCGCCCGCGGGCAGGGCCGGCCGGGGGTTGGTGCTGCGGGTGGTTTTGGAGGGGGGCCTATCAGAGCCCTGACCAGACTGGTTGGCCGCTGCAGTGTGCGTCATAGCGAATGATTGTTCCAGTTGCTCTATTGTTCCAGTCACTTGGCTTTTATATATATAGATTATTTCCCCTTTTTAGATGTTTTGATCTCTTTAAGTCTGTCATTAGAATAGTTAGGAACTGCAAAAGGCTCTATTCTCCACTTTTATAGAAAGAAAAACAAATGAGGCATAGAGAAAAAAATAGGAACATTTACTGTGTGGGCAAGAGAATACACATTCATTTTACTGAGCCCTTTTTTGACTTTTTAAAGGACAAAATTAATTTTTTGAAAGCAAATAGTCTTTCTGTATTATTTCCTCTTTAAAATATTTTGTGAACAGGAGGTTAATGCAGGTGTCTTTTAGCCTATGATATGCTTTTCCATACCCTGAAAATTATAGATTTGATGATTTTAGGAAATAGTATATTGATTCCACACTAGGTATATTATGGTACATAGTGTGTCTATTTGTTCAAATTTAGAACTCTTTTTTAGTGCTCCAAGTCTCCATACACTGCTTAATCTTTTTAAACTTGATTTAGCTAAAATAGCCTCACTGCTGCTGTCTGTGTAGCCAAGAGGGTGCCATTATTGGAGGTAGACAGACCTAGACTTGAATCCTAGCTTTATATCTTAATAGTTCTGTAATTCTGGGCAACTTATTTAATTGCTAAACTCTACTTTTCTCTACCATAAAATATCCATCACATAGGAAGTGCTCAACAGATGGTAGCTGTTCTTATTAATACCTCTAATAATAAAGATGATGATAGTTTTATGACAACATGCTCATTGTTCATCATCTTTATATTCTAAGTGCTATTATCATTAACTACTCCATCCAGTAGTTTCTTGTAGCTCTCAGGAGTGGATTGCCCAGTAGGGAGAAACATTTATGGCTTTGTCTAATAGAATTTGCTTAAGAATCTTTCTGTATGCTGATTCATTCTCAAACCCTCCTTCCACTAGGATACTTGTAAGTTTCTGTTTGGTTGGTTTTATTTTTCTTCTCTCTCAGCTGATACCTGAGCACTGCCAAAATGGCATATGTCATCTAGGTAAGACTGATTTTTCTGTTAATTCATGAACATGAGGGAGAGAAAATGCTGGATGGCCCCAGCAGTAGACTGGACAAGCACTTGGTTCTCTTTTCCCCCAGATTACCTCTGTGCCTGATGACAGCTTCTCTTAATAACTAGAATAAAATAATTCTTACATCACTTCAGTAGCTAAAGTATTTTAGCTTTATTTTTCTTCTCCAAAGAAACAGATTTTTATAATTTGAGTCAAGGTAAGAATTAGTTAAGAGAAAACCTTCGTTTGAAAAATGAAAAAAGTTACCTAGGCAACCTGTATATGTTACCATTGTACTGATTAATCATCGCCAGCATTAATCACTATCATCAGTTATCACAGGAAGATGACTGCTGAACACTCTACACTATCATCATTCCATCATTTTCTACTGATTAGTTTAGTACAAAAGATGAACTATACACAGTTACGAGGATTGCAACCTAAACCTAAATAAAGAGGCAGAACTTTTATAATACAGAAAATCATGAATTTTCTTTTCACATCCTGTCAGTTACTTGATTTATTGTTTTGATGAAGCCCTGTGTCTTTACAATGAATAAACTTTCACAGAGGTGTATTTTAAGTATAAAAGTCTGACTGCAATCTATAGCTTAACCAATTTCTTTCATTTGTATGAGGTGAATTGGGGGGAAACCAAGTCATCATGTTTTATATTTGTTGCTAAATTAATCAGCTCAATGTATTTTTGAAAAAGTTTAAAAAATTAAATTTATCATTTGAATATTTAACCATGTATATATGAAATTTCTATAATGCCCATTATCTTATTTTATACTAACTTTGAAAGTTGCTTAATATTTGAGTTTTTATAGAATTAGTATATTCTTAATATTTTTATCACCTATTCCAGAATATTCAGAAAAATATACATTTTATATTAATTTTATGTTCTGAAAAGTATATATAGCAACTCCTTCCCCCAAATATGGCTCATTTTAGTTGTATCATTTTAAAAGAAATTTTAATTGCTATGGACATTATGTGTATTAATATTTATTTTCTAACATTCAAGAATGCTGATGCTTAATCAGAGTTTTAGTAATAAAAATTTAATGCTGCAAAATTTGTTATGATTTTGGATCTTTCTCTGGGGAAAAACACATCAATGTTAAACTCCTTGCTCTTTCAAAAATAGTAATTTTAAATTGTAACAAAGAATTTTCCTGTAAATAACATTACTATGTTTTTATGTTGAAACAAGTTTCTAAGTAAATAATTTATTCTTGAATATCACATTTCAGGTGTGATTTATTTTTACTACACCTACTAAGTGACTATCATAATTTTGGTTAATTTGTTTCAAGTAGGAATTGGAATTAACATTTATTTTCTTATACTAAGGAAAAAGAAAGGAAATTCTCCATTGCACTTGAAAATTAAATTACAAATGTTATTTTTTTATACTGAATTAAAACCTAATTCCTCAGTGCAAAAAATGTTGGTGTAATAAACTTTGCAGACTTTGCTTTTTTGGAGAGGTAATTATTTCAGGATGAAAAAAACAACAATAAAAATTAGGTGGATACTACTTATTTTTAAGCTAGCAGTTATATAATTCTGTTTGATAAGTGATTGATTAGGTCAGACTATTAAACCATTTAATCTGGCATGTACATAGTACGTGATAAAAGGAATCCAACTGTGAATTTGAGTATATTAAATAATCTTCAGTAAGTTCCACAAAGAACATTTGAATGCCTTGAAACTTGCAATAATGTATGTTTGTTCCAAACACATTTGCTTTGCCTAGGTTTTGCCTATCTGGTTGAAGAAATGCTAATCTTGTCGCATTCAGCAGCTGGGTTTTTTCCATATTCTTTTCCTTCTCCTAGGGGTTAATTAGCCTTCTTTCAAAATGTGGCCTATTTAGCTGTAGATTCACATGATTCAGCCAGAGCAGGCTGTACAAAGCAGAACCGTTAACAGGAGGGTGTGTCCAACTGCTTAATTAGCCAGAATAAAAAGGTCCTTTGTCAAACAAGCATCTGTTGCTCTTGACACACCTGACAGCCACATTAGGCAAGGATGACTAGACTGAAATTGTGCATGTCTCTCCTGCAAGACTATACAACTCATTTACATATGGGCTCCATCATGGACAAACTGCAGGGGTGTATTTAGCTTATCAAAATGGATTAATGTGACGGCATTTGTGGCTGATAAACAAATATCACTTGAAAGGAGGCTGTGAAGGAACTAAACTAACCAAATTACTCCCAAACATAAACAAAGCACCAGAAACCACTGCCAGATGAATGGGAACACTTCACATGTGTACACAAACCTTTATGCTGAGTCTAAAACAAAACCTACCAGTAACGCATGCTAAGACACTACCCTCATGTGATGATCCTGGCTCTACAGAAATGTGGGGAAGCTACCAGAATACTCTGAATGTGTCAGTGGGTTTAAATGATCTGTTGAGCAAAATTTGGCAGGAGGGTTATATTCCTCAAACATGCTTTAACATTCTCTAATTGATCCGCTGTTAAATTAGGTCTTCAGAATTAGTCAGTTAGAATGCCTCTGGAAAAATACTTATCAGTTGAGTTTTATTATGGCCTCAGTAGAAAGAGAGAATAGTTGGTAATTCAGTGTCAGAGAAAAGGATGTCTATCCATTGTTATTGGAAATATAGATCAAATACAGTTGATTGAAAAATCCCCAAAACTTTGCTTTTCTGACCAACAGTCTTTAGCTACCTTTTCATTTGGAACCCTTGTCATCATGATATGGCAAAGTAAATATACGTATTTGGTAACATCATGGGTGTTGGAGTTCTGAAAACCTAGGTTTGAATTCAGGCTCTTCTAAAAAACTGTGTGGCTTTTAGCAAGATATTGAATCCATTTGTGCCTCAGTTTCCTCATTCATTAAGTAGAAATAATAACATTTCCATTACTGGGGGTCTTCTGAGGATAAAATAATAAGTACTTCAGGCACTTAACATATTGTGTGGTACCTGGAAAAGACTTGTTAAATGAGAGAACTAATTATGGTAGGACTTTTTGAGGCAATCTCTGGAAGGGATGTGATTGAGACCCTCTCAACGCATGAGGCCTAGCCAGAAAGAGCCTCTTTCTTAGTGTCGAGGAAGACAATGAAATCAGAAGATAATGAAGCTGGTCTATTAAGGAAAAATGAAGACAGAACTGAGAGTCAAGTTTGTCAATTAGCATGACTATAATCCAGGAGCCAAGAAGATTAGAGGATGATCAGTAACCTGAGAGTAAACAGAAGATGATCTGGAACAATTATTTGGTTGTTCTGCATTATACCACAGTTGTTGTTTTTTTGGTTTTTTTTAAAATATAGTTTATTGATTTTTTACAGAGAGGAAGGGAGAGAGATAGAGAGTTAGAAACATCAATCAGCTGCCTCTTGCACATTCCCTACTGGAGATGTGCCCTCAACCAAGGTACATGCCCTTGACCAGAATCGAACCCGGGACCTTTCAGTCCGCAGGCCAACGCTCTATCTACTGAGCCAAACGGGTTATGGCTGGATTATACCACAGTTTTGATGTGGTGTATACTTAGAGCCAAAGGCTGGATGGAAAGTTCTCTGTGACGCTCTAAGTTACATATGACTTCATTTTCTATCCCTCTTATTTTCCCACTCCGTTCAATAAAGGTTGCTTCTATTGAACAGTTGGGGTCCTTACCCTTTTTCACTCTAAAAGTTCACCAGCTTGCTTGCTTCACTTCTATCTGTGCAATGTCTATTATAAAACTCCATCTTGGTCTAGTAGTTTAGTGAATGAGCTTTAGTGTTATGTCCAAACCCTCCTTTTTACTTCCATTTGTTTGACTTTGGTTAAGTGACTTACCATCTCTGAGGCCTCAGTTGACTCATCTGTAAAATCAGGAAAATTATAGTTCCAATCATTTAGTAGCACATTTCTATTAGTAAAGTGGCCAAAGTATGAGTATTTCTCTTTTGTACAAAAGAAGTAAACCAGTATAAATGTTATCAATTTTGTCTTAAACCCAGAAAGTAATTTTCAGTCTGGATTTATAGGACTAAGTTTCAGGTCACCCCAAAAGGTGTCATGAACTCAAATGCCTATCGAGGCCAGGCAAGTGAATGAGTTGCACCATTTAAATAATTTGCCTATAAAACACATAATATAGGTTTTCCTTTTCTACATTTTCAGATTTTTCAAGAGAATCTGGAAATTTGGTTTTTAATGCAAAGTTTTCTGATTTTTAAATGTTGGCAATTAAAAATTTTAACTTGTAGTAACTCTGAGTAAAAGCCTACTTATGGAGTCTAATATAGTCCATAGGATGCTGATTTCCAAATCTATGCCTTTTATCTTGTGACTAGAGGCCGGGTGCATGGGATTCATGCACTGGTGGGGAGCATGGCCTGTGGGGTTTGGTCTGCTGTGGGAGCACAGCTCATCCCGGTCAGCCAAGTGGCTGTGGACCTGCCCTCTGAGCAGCTGCTCACTGGTCCGGCATCTTCCATGGAGTCAGAGCACTCACCTCTCCAGGGGACCCGGTTGGGGCCGGGCTCAGGGATAATAGCATTGAGAGGCAACAGAGTAGGCCTCAGTCCCGCAGCAGCCACAAACCCGCCTCCCAGCCTTCGGGGTCAACTCTGAGCTCGCGGCAGTGCTGTGTAGCCTGTAGGTGTCCAGAGGAGGTGGCAGGGAGCAAGGAAGAAGCAGAGCTTGGGGCAAGAAGGTTCCTGCCTGTCCGCCCGGGGTTCGCAATGGGAGCAGCTGCTCATCCTGGTCAGCTGAGCAGCACTCCCACTGTGGTAGCACGCTGACCACCAGGGGGCAGCTCCTGCATTGAGGTTCTTCCCCTTGGTGGTCAATGCACATCATAGTTACTGGTCGTAGTGGTCGTTCTGGTCGTTCCGCCGTTTGATCACTGGGCTTTTGTTAGATAAGATAAGCTCTCCATGGTGCTTTATTAAGAATCCTTAAGACTTGCTTTAAAAGTAAGTTTTAATTTTTAAAGAGGCCTCCATTCTTTATATTCTTACTAGAGGCCTGGTGCTTGAATTCATGCATAGGTAGGGTCTGGCCAGCCAGCCCCAATTGGGGCTGATCAGGCCGGGCTGGTGGGGGTGGGGGTTGGCCAGCTGGCCTGCCCCAATCAGAGTGAGATGGGCCTATCAGGGGCGGGGCCAGCCGGGGGATTGGGTCCACAGGCAGTTGGCTGCTAGCCCAACCCCCTAGTCACACTCCCAGTTGAACTACCCCCGGTTGAGGGGACACTTTGCATATTAGCCTTTTATATATAGGACTAGAGGCCCGGTGCATAAAAATTTGTGCACTCGAGGGGAGGGGGGGTCCCTCAGCCCGGACTGTGCCCTCTCACAGTCTGGGACCCCTTGGGAGATAATGACCTGCTGGCTTAGGCCTGCTCCTGGGTGGCAGAGGGCAGGCCCAATCCCTAGGTGCAGCCCCTGGTCGGGCTCAGAGCAGGGCTGATTGGGGAGTTGGGGCGCCGCCGCCTGTCATACACAGAGCAGGGCGGATCAGGAGGTTGCGATGCCACCCTCAGTCATGCTCAGGGTAGGGCCGATTAGGGGGTTGGGTCACCGCCCCCTGTCACACTCAAGGCAGGGTCTATGGGGAGGTTGTGGCGCCACCCCCTGTCACGCACAGAGCAGGGCCAATCATGGGGTTGGGGCGCTGCCCCCTGTCATGCACAGAGCAGGGCCCATCAGGGGGGTTGGGGCTCCGTACCCTGTCACGCACTCAGCAGGGCCCATCAGGGGGTTGGGGAGCTCCCCCCTGGCACGCACAGAACAGGGTCCATCAGGGGGTTGGGGAGCTCCCCCCTCTCACGCACAGACCAGGGCCGATAGGGGAGTTGGGGCACCGCCCCTGTCACACACAGAGCACAGAGCACGGCGGATCAGGGGGTTGGGGCACCACCCTCTATCACCCACAGAGCAGGGCCAATCAGGGGGTTGGGGCACCGCCACTGTCACACTCAGGGCAGGGCTGATGGGGAGGTTATGGCTCTACCCCATCACACACAGAGCAGGGCCCGTGGGTGGGGGGCGTGTTGGGGCGCTGCCCTCTGTCACCCACAGAGCAGGGCCGATCAGGGGGTTGGGGCACCGCAGCCTGTCACACACAGAGCCGCAGGGCGATCAGGGGGTTGGGGAGCTCCTCCCATCAGGCACAAAGCAGGGCTGATCAGGGGGTTGGGGCGCCTTCCCCTGTCCCGAACAGAGCAGGGCCGATAGGGAGGTTGGGGCCCCTCCCCCTGTCATACACAGAGCCGCAGGACGATGGGGGGGGGGGGTTTGGGCGCTGCCCCCTGTCACGCTGATCCCGGTGCTGGGAGGCCTCGTGGCTCCGCTGATCCTGGTGCTGGGAGGCATATTACTCTTTTACTGTATAGGATAGAAGCCTGGTGCACAGGTGGGGGCCGGCTGGTTTGCCCTGAAAGGTGTCCTGGATCAGGGTGGGGGTCCCCACTGGGGTGCCTGGCCAGTCTGGGTGAGGGGCTGAGAGCTGTTTGCAGGCTGGCGGGTGACTGAAGCTCCCAACCGCTCCTTTTTTTTTTTTTTTCTTTTTATTCTGGGCCAGCTTTAGCTCTGGCTCCAGCTCTGAGGCCTCTGCTGCTGAAAGCAGGTATTTGGTTTGTTTGGGTTCTATAATTGGAACACTGTATCAACTCCAGCTCTGAGATCCCGGCTGGCTGAAAGCAGGTTTCTGGGGTTTTGTTTAGCTTCTATATTTGTAACAATGTTTCAAACTGCAAGCTCAGAGTCCAGCAGGGCAGGCGGGGAACATTGGTTTCCTCCGTCACTGAAGCAAGCAAGCCTCATGTTAGCTTCAAGCTGCCTGGCTGCCGGCTGCCATCTTGGCTGGCAGTTAATTTGCATATCTCCCTGATTAGCAAGTGGGAAGGGTAGCGGATGTACAGCTAATTACCATGTTTCTCTTTTATTAGATAGGATTCTTATGTTTGGTCTAAAATATTGGATGTCAAAGTATGGGTCATATACCAAAAATGGCTGTGTAGGCTGGTCTGTAATACAATGTAGTAGAGACACATGAGAGAACCTAGATTAAGCTCCCAGCCAGCATTGGTAGAAATAGGAGAGAATTTTAATGAGAGTACTTTACTGTAAGAAACTCATCCATCCCTGATTGAACAGCTTAAGGAAGAAGCCATAATTGACAACCCTGTCTTCCTCTTTTGTATACTGCTCTGACAAAGGCCACAGCCTGTCTTGCATTTGGGAGGTGGGACTAAAGATAATATCTAACATCTGGTTCATTCCTCATTCCCTACAGAAAGACATCACTTTACTCTCACTAATAGCTCCTCTGCTGTAGCACAAATGGCATAGATAGCCTATAAGTATGGAATAAATCAAAGGATGCTGGATTTTGAATTTTTAGCTTCTTTTTTTGGAGCTGAACATTAGATGATGCAAATAAATTGGGTGGTAGCCATAGTCCCTATCATTCCTTCTGTTGAAGTTCATAGGCACCTACACTCCGTGCCTGAGGTTCCTCATCTGTAAATGGAGATTATAGTCATACCAGCAATATTGGATTGTTACATGGGTTAATTTATTTAAGAATTAGCATGTAAAGCATTTAGAAGATTCCTTAGCATATGTTAAACACGCAGTCAGTGTTAGCTGTTGCTGCTATATCTTTTGTATGTGCTAAGGTTTATTGTGCTGCTTTAGGGTTTTGACTAACAAAAGAATAAGAATAATTACTTGAAGTGATGCCAATGTCAAGGTCTAGAAAGAAAAGCAAGCACAGATTCAAAGTAAAGAGGCCTAATCCCACATCTATTCCTGTCACCTGAATGAATCTGTTAACCTCTTTGGGTTTTGGTTTCCTCATTTATAAAGTAAGAAGAGTAGATTAGATGTCTCCAGAGGTCCATTTGTAAAACTGAATGAGATGATAGAAAAGGTTTGGGGGGAAATTTGGAAGAGGTCATGCTGTAACAAAAGATGCTGAGAGGGGTTAATTTTCTACTTGAAAGAACTGAATATGCTTTCAGAATTTTCTTAGGGAAAATTAATGTTCACCATATTGTTCACAGATTTAAACCATAATGCAGTATTTTTCTTAGGCTACCAATTAAATATTGTTTGTCTCCCCTTTCCCCCCACTCCCCGGAAAGAAAATTAGAATTTTTGTTCCTGCTCAATAGCAAAGAAATGAATATTTAATCTTTTGTCTATATAAGTAACACAAGGGAATGCCAAGGCCAGGAAGTCTGAGAAACCACACTTGTTAGCATATATGCTGTAAAATTTAATCCTGTGTTAGTAGGTCAGACAAGTGAGAACTGAAAAATGTGCTGTTTTGAATTGTGAATGACAAAGATAATATTTCAGGTCTTTGTTTACAAATCTCATTTATGTAATAGTTGTCTTACCTATCTTTCAAATTGATGTTTATATATAATTAAACTTTGATTTTTAGTACCATATCAGATCACAGGATGAGAAAATTAGGTTGGTGCTTCGGCTAAGTTTAGGGTATATCAGTTGGTTTTTGGATATATACTAATTTTTTTTTAGATCAGTGAATAGCAAGTTTAAAAGTTGGGAAGGACCTTGTAAGTAGTTTTTCCTAAATTGTACACCTCTGGTGACATCCTAATAATCTATAAAAGGGTTTAGAAAGTATGGTTTGTAACATATTTGCATACAGTTAAGGTTTATGTTCTGAGACTTGAGTATTGAGTATCTTGACTTAATTTGGGGCTATAGTTTATAAATAGTTGAAACACTTAATAACAGATGAGCCCTAACTAAGGAAGGTACTGGGATTAGTAATTTCCTGTATTTAAAAAGTGGTCAAAATAACCATAAGTATGCATGGACTATCATGACAGTATGTTGGGGTAAGAAGTTTTCAGAGAGTTGAAAGTTAGTCTCAGTAATGCTGCTAGCAAATGTAATGCTTCTAGTCATGCAAAGAGAGCATTTTAAACTTTATTTCTATTTTAATATATTTCAGAGACCATCATGCAGACATCAGAGACTGGGTCGGACACAGGTTCGACAGTGACTTTACAGACATCTGTGGCTAGTCAAGCAGCAGTGCCTACACAGGTGGTACAGCAAGTACCAGTACAGCAACAGGTAAGGAGCTGCTGTTGTCAGAGCAGTTGCTGTGCCTTTCATTGTGCAGACCCTTCAACATGACTGTGTTCAAAAATGATTTGGGTTGTCATTTCTGGCACAGTGGGTGCTAAGATAGGCCTAGTTCAGTCCATGCGTTAATTCAGCACATGTTTCTTAAGCACTTCCTGGATATTCTAGATTCTTTTTTGCTAGACTATAGGGATACCACAGTAAATACTCAAACTATAATTCCTATTCTGAAAGAGCCTCTTAAATCTTAAAGAGAACATTTGTTTCTGACTTGACCACCCTATGGAGATTTTAGTCTCCTCTTCTCCCCTCGCTGTTCTTTATCATAACTTCCTATTTTCTCATATTGAAATGTCAGCAATCATGTTTTTCTGTAATTGCCTCACAGCAGTACTTAATAAAGGAGAAGATGGATGTACCTTGTAGGCAGAGATTTTGCCTTTGTGATATTTTAGAAAGTGCCTGGGTGACTGATAAATACTTTTTAATGAAAATTAAATTATCTTAAAGGTCTGGAGGTCTGATTCATTCCATTTAAAAAATTGAGAATGAATTCCTCATCACATGTTTACTACAGGGCTTATTCATACTCGACACTTGGCTTGTTTTGGAAAGATACTGACAAAATAATGCTATTCATGCCAGCTAATAAATAGTTCTGCATGTGGGTTGTGAACACATTGGCCTGTCATTTCTTCTAAAGAGTGGCGAGAAAATAAGTAAGAAAGATTTTGCCACAGAGTATGTTGAAATTTGAGATTTTCTCATAATTTCTTCGTGTCAAGGGGAATCTTTAGCAAATGTTGCTCTTACAATTATAAACAAGTAGTTAGGGAGAGGGATATCTTGTCTTAAATGATAGATAGAGGGATTCAAGGTTATATTTTTCACAAGATAGAAGTTGGTGTGGCAGGGAGAGTGCTAGAATCAAGAAGGTTCTTTGAGTCAGGATTAATAGACATCTGAAGTTTTGTTTTTAGCACACCCTCTTTCTGGTCTCTATCATACACACATACACACACACACACACACACACACACACACACTCTTACACTTACAGTATTAGTTGAACTATATGCAATTGTGATCTATAAAACCAACAGTTTCATATGATTCAATCTATTAATTGTGTTTCTTACCTTTCTTATCTTTATTTTTCACCATTAAAAAGTGAGTCTACCCAAAATGGTGTTTTAAAAGCCTCGGGTATTATTGATGTCATCACTAATTTCTGGACGCTGAACATTTTTCAGGAAAGGGTGCTTATGACATGTTGTGCAAAGAGCAAGTGGAGAACAATTAGTTAGGACAGTATTATATAGAATTTTAAAAAGATAACCTATGAATATTAAGCAAATGTTGAACAATTACACTCACTCTGGTTGGATTTTTGTCTCATTTGTGGAAGAAGAATGGCCGTGGAAGTGTCTATTTCTTACAGTAATGTGGTGGCCATCACATTCCTATCCCCAGAAAGTGCCCTCTTGAGACATTGAAATGTCTGTAAGACACATACCTGCCCCTCTCTCCTTGCCTCTCTTTCCTTCCTCCCTTCCTCCCTTCTTCTCCTTCTTCTTCTTAAAAAATATTTTTATTGATTTTAGATATCATCAGATAATCACTACAGGTCTTATATAGTAGTTTAAGAAGTCAAATAATTCAACAAGTTATTTAAAAAAATACACAAATAAACAGTCCTCAATCTCCTTCTAATCCCATGTCCCTCTCCTCAGAGGCAACTACTTTTGCCTCTTTCTGCCTATTATTTTGATATTTACTTCCATGTTTTCAAAAATAGTACTTATTTTACTGTTTTTTTAAATATATATTTTTATTGATTTCAGAGAAGAAGGGAGAGGGAAAGAGAAATAGAAACATCAATGATGAGAGAAAAATTATTGATCGGCTGGCTGCCTTTTGCATGTCCCCACTGGGGAGCAAGCCTGCAACCCGGTATGTGCCCTGATAGGGAATGGAACCATAACCTCCTGGTTCATAGGTCGACACTCAACCACTGAGCCATGCCGGCTGGGCTATTTTACTTTTTTGTGTGTATTTTAGTTTAAAGCATTATCTTATCATATCCCTCTTTCTGGCCCCTAACACACACACACACACACACACACACACACACACACACATTTTCCATCCCTTAAATTCCCAGTATACTAGGTTAACTATATGCATTTTTAATCTATAAAAACAACAGTTTCATATGTTTCAATCTAATAGTATATTTTAATTTTGGTAGACCATTACTCAATACTTATATTTCCATTATATATATGAATGCTAGCCATATAGTGAGCTGCGTTTATCTTCCTTTCCTACTTGCTGGATTTAATGATCAGGTGTTTTCTTAAAGAAGTCTCTCAGAGCATTTTGACTTGCTCCAGTCTGGATTCAGTGCCTGTTGCTCAGCTGGGATCTCCTTTGCCATCATCCTGGTATTTTCTTAGGTTGGCTTTCCTGTTCCCTGGCTCAGTGTCTTAAATTCTTTCTTGATTTGCTTGAGCACAACTTCCAGTAACTTCCTAAGAAATGGTAAATGTTTTGAGCTCTTATGTATCTGAGAGAGAATTTATTTATCAGTTGTTTTGTAGTTGAATGGGTACAGAGTTTTGGTTTGGAAATAATTTTTTTCAGAATTTTGAAAGGATTTCCATGGAAAAGTGAAACACTATTCTAATTCCTGATCGTTTGTGATTTATTTTTCTCTCTGAAAGTTTATGGAATGTCTTAAATCCCAGTTTCTTGATATTTATGATGCTGTGTCTTGATGTGGGTATGTTTATACATTGTGCTGGAACCTTGGCGGTCCTATTCAATCGGAACATTCATGTTCTTCAGTTCTGGCAGATTTTCTTCAATGTTTTCATTTATGATTAACTCATCACTTCTTCTAACATAGTTGTAATTTTCAAGAGCTTTTTAAAAATTTCATGTACCTTTTCATAACATCATATTTTATTTCAAGTTGTTGATGTTTATTCTCTGTTATATAGTCAGATTCAAGCTACTTTTTTTTGTCTCTGTCATTCATTTTAGAAGCTTTTCTCAGATGTCTGATAATCTTTGGATGCTTATTCATATTTAAAATTTTGAGGGTAAAAGGCTGGTTTGAATGCATGATTAGGTATGGTTGACTTCAGTATACTAGTGTTATGTTCTGGGCTTTTTAACTAGGGACCCTCTTATACTGGTCATATTTTTAAAAAAGACTTCTCTCGCTTCTTGCCTAGTGGATGAATGCTTGGCTCCTAGGAGCTGAGTAGGGGAAAAACAGTTGGGTGTTTCTTGTACTAATTCACTTAATCCTTTTTTTTTTTTCATATGGTATCAACATCACCTCTGCTTAGTCTTCCTCAGAGATTAAATAAAAAATAAACCACACTTGTACCAAAGTTGTGGAAGTCAGTCACCTGTGTTGTAGGGTTGATGATGGGGATCTGCTTGCTTCTTAAATAAAATCACTTTTTATGTTAGATACATATATTGAAAACCAAAAATGAAATTTCTATCAGAAGAAAAAAACCAGTATCACCAGCCATAAATAAAAGATTACTTATACATACACTTTGTTCATGTCCTCAGAACAAATATCATGTACAGGTGGACCACACTTTGGAAAACATTGTATTATGCCATGTGGCTTGTTCGAAAGGTGTATTTTTCAGTTCCTCAATTTATCTTTTTCCTTTTGGACACTCAAGGCAGGTGATACATCCCCTTATACCAAGCAAAGAGCTGAGAACTCTCATTTTCTTTTTGTCTACAGTATTTTATATAATGGATTAGTATGATATTTGTCTGGGGATGGCCATTCAGTTGTCCTTCCAGGATTATTTAGAAGCATTGCTTTCTCCTTTGTAATTTTTTTTTTCCACCAGAACGGTGTTATGTTTGAAGCTCCTTGATGCAGTCCAGTGGTCCCTGTGGTTGTAAATGGCCTGTAACTGATGAGATTAGTGCTATAGTAATTTCTTATTACCCTAACTTGTCTATAATTTTTGTTTTGTTAATGTGCTCATGGCATCTTGAGTGTTTAAACTGTACTAGGATATCTTTAAAATCTTCTAGCTTTTCTCACTGACCCACAATGGATTTGAAATTATTGCATTGATGTCAAAGGTAGTTACTTCTGTTGATTAAACTTTTCATTGTGTCTTTGCTGTGATCACTTTGATGTAAAGAGAGAGCCTATAGCTTACTTTTTAAAATGTTGAGATTTGTAAAGTTATATGTGTTGGAATATTGAGAAACCAGAACATTTTAAAATCATGATATGTAGTTCTGTTTCTTTATATTCTTTAAAGGTTTTCACTTTATAATAAGTACCAAATAAAATGTTGATTCTAAAATTACTCTGTGGTTCTTCATGTATTCTCCATGATCTTAAGAACCAACTTATCACCTTTTCTTAGACAATGATTCAGGAATGGAAAATTGTGAAGAAAGTTTGCATGGTCCAGTTATTTAATGCTTTATCAAAATTCCTATTTTTTGCAGTTTTTCATTAATTTGTAAAACACCATAGAATTTCAGCTTCCAAATACAGGTATTGTTTCACAATTCACTAAAAAATGTAAAAGTATTCGAGTTCAGTATCTTGATTAGAAAGTAAAATTTTGATATTACCTATCCTATTATCTTTACAAGAAGACTTTTTTGCCTGATGGGCCTTTATAGACTATGACCAGAATGATCAATTCTTCCTTCCCTTTCCCTTGCCTTCACTGATTTGTTAGGGCTTCTTTTACATTATTCTTCAAACTGGTCATTTTATGTGTAAATCTGAGGGGTCTTCTGATCCTGCTTATCCTAGAACTGAACCAGAAAATGGAAATGCCTTCTTTTAAAAAAAAAAAAGAGTATATTTTTATTGATTTCAGAGAGAAAGGGAGAGGAACAGAGAGATAGAAACATCAGTGATGAGAGAGAATCATGGATCACCCGCCTACTGCATGCCCCCCACTGGAGATTGAGCCCACAAGCCAGGCATGTGCCCTGATCAGGAATGAAACATGACCTCCTGGTTCATATGTCATAGCTCAGCCACTGAGCCTTGTTGAGGGTGGGAAATGCCTTCTTATTATTCCATTCTTTCCCTAGGCTGACCAGTTTAGATTCTTTGTAAAGTAGAACCTAGATAAACATCAGAACTTTTATTTTTTGTTTTATTCTTTGGCTTCAGTTATTCCATAAATGCTGCTGACATTGAGAATAAGTCCTAAACCACCTTTAACCAGGGTTCCAAGATTTTTTTCTCCCTTTCACAGTTCTCAGTTTTGACTTTCCTCTCAATTATGGTTCCTCCTCTATCTACATCTCTGCTATATCCCCTTTTCCTTGAAAAGGGCCCACATCTTTTCTTTCAAAGTGGGCAAGTGTGTTGTCTGTATAATGCTTCTTCTAAGCATAACATTTTAAGTGGGTGGAACCCTGGAGTTGAGGAGTTTTTATTTGAGTCCAAAGGAATATTTTTTCATAGAATCTGCCAACTTTGTTTTAAGTCTTTTATTATCAGATACTGCACTATAGTCTTTACATTTTCCTTCCCAGGGACTCAGTCTGTTTCTAGAAAGTCTTGGTTATGTAACTGGGACATTGAAGTCTCTTTTAATGTGATAAAAGTTCATTTCAAGGTTTTATTTATATGAGAACCTTTGTTTTTATATAAATTTATATTTAGGAAATGAATCTTTGTCTCAAATTTGAATTGTCAAAATGAATGGAATAGCTATCTGGCTACATTATTTCTTTTTGATTCTGTCAATCTATCACATATTTAGCATTTCTACATAAGTTATGATATATTCTGGAGAGTGAGTCTATTATATACCCTGTGGTCAAAAGGATAAGTGACATTTTGTTTGGGAAAAGATCCAACCAAAATTGTCAGTTTGGTTCTATGCAAAAGGAATTCTTCAAGAAGGATATAATATAAATGAATCTTCTCCAATAGATCATGGAAAATTTTTAAAATTATGCCACAACCTTTAGGAAATAGATTTTAGGAGTCAAAGTTTTATATGAATACTCCTGAGACCCTCATCTTAGACCACAGCCTTAACAGTGGATCATTTATGTCTTCATTTTTGTTTGCCATATTCCTGTGATGTAGTATATCATCATAACCAGAAAGAAAATGTGATAGTAATATATCCATGAAGAATTCTTTTGGTGGAATCAATGAATAGTAATTAAGGCAAAAAAAGATTGCCTATAATATGTTGAATCTATAATAGAATATTATTGAATCAAAATTTGATCAATAGTAACTATAATGTGTCCTGTCGGTAGTTTGGAGAGCGAAGCATGAAGTAGTGAACCGTATCATTCTTGTATCTTGCCTTCTGTTCAGGGTCAAGAAGTTTGCTTTCTGAGCATCTTAGCTCTCATAAACATGAATAGAATTCCTTTCAGTTGAGACCACTATCTCATTTAATCAACAGAATTAAAAATATTTTTCTCTGGTTTGCTCTTACTTGTGATTTGATTCCCATTGGCATGGTTCCCTAAGGGGACAGTGTTCTCATAATTAAGACTGTGGCAGTAAAAGATGGGGTTACATTTTTAAATTAATTCCAGTTGAGTGTCTTTTTGTAAAAAAAACAAAGGGCAATGATTTTAGCTCTTGAAAAGCATATTTATTTTTAGAACCAGACTGCTAGTTTTTAGTATCCTATCTAATAAAAGAGAAACATGGTAATTAGCGTACGACCGCTACCCTTCCCATTGGCTAATCAGCGAGATATGCAAATTAACTGCCAGCCAAGATGGCGGCCGGCAGCCAGGCAGCTGGAAGCGAACATGAGGCTTGCTTGCTTCAGTGATGGAGGACTCCAACATTCCCCACCTGCCTTGCCGGCCTCTGAGATTGTAGTCTTAAACATTGTAAAAAATATAGAAGCTAAACAAAACCCCAGAAACCAGCTTTCAGCGAGCCGGGATCTCAGAGCTGGAGTTATACATTGTTTCGATTATAGAACCGAAACAAACCAGATACCCGCTTTCAGCAGCAGAGGCCTCAGAGCTGGAGTCAGAGCTAAAGCTGGCCCAGAATAAAAAAAAAAGAAAAAAAGGAGCGGTTGGGAGCTTCAGTCACCTGCTAGACTGAAAACAGCCCTCAGCCCATCACCCAGACTGGCCAGGCACCCCAGTGGTGACCCCCACCCTGAAGGGTGTGTGACCAGCTGCAAACAGCCATCATCCCCTCACCCAGGCTGGCCAGGCACCCCAGTGGGGACCCCCACCCTGATCCAGGAAACCCTTCAGGGCAAACCAGCCAGCCCCACCAATGGACCAGGCCTCTATCCTATATAGTAAAAGGGTAATATGCCTCCCAGCACCGGGATCAGTGTGACAGGGGGCAGCGCCCAAAGCCCCTGATCGCCCTGCGGCTCTGTGTGTGACAGGGGGCGGGGCCACAACCCCCCAATCGGCCCTACCCCGAGCGTGACTGAGGGTGGCATCGCAACCTCCCAATCCGCCCTGCTCTGTGCATGACAGGGGGCGGCGCCCCAACTCCCCAATCGGCCCTGCTCTGAGCCCAACCAGAGGCTGCACCCTAGGGATTGGGCCTGCCCTCTGCCACCCGGGAGCAGGCCTAAGCCAGCAGGGCGTTATCTCCCGAGGGGTCCCAGACTGCAAGAGGGCACAGGCTGGGCTGAGGGACCCCCCTTCTCCCCCGAGTGCACAAATTTTTGTGCACCGGGCCTCTAGTACAATATAAAATGTAAGATATTTCAAAGGAACATGCTGATCTGCAATTAAAATAAATATTGCTGTCCCAATAGAATATGAAGGCCCTTTAGTTGACTATTTCTACTGAATATTTGTGAAACTAAGAGCTCCACTATTTAAATAGTTGAGTAGTCATATTTTATGATTCTGTTAAGTAATTTAAAAATATTTTCTCATCTAGTATTAGATATTTGCTTGGGATACCATATTTTAAGAAGATATGCCAGACATTATGTTAAATGTTGGTAATTTTACATGATACCTGACTATAGGAAACTAAGTTTTTAGGGAGATAGATATCCTATATAATAAAAGCCTAATATGCAAATTGACCAAATAGTAGAATGACTGGTGGAACAACCAGTCGCTATGATGCGCACTGACGACAAGGGGGCAGATGCTCAATGCAGGAGCTGTCCCAAGCCTGCAGACCCCAGGCCAGCCAAGGCGGGTGCCAGCGGGGGCCCCCCTGAATGCCCCACCAGTTGCCTCCCACAGAGGGAACTGACCAGAGGCAGCAGTGGTGGGCGGGGCCGGCAAGCAGGCAGCACCAGGCCAAGGCAGGTGCCAGTGGGGGCCCCGCCAGTTGCCCCACAGATCAGCCTGATCACTGACCAGGCCTAGGGACCCTACCCGTGCATGAATTTCGTGCACTGGGCCTCTAGTTGTTATAGAATTAGACACAAAGTGCCTCAGTATAGAAATGGGATTGTTCTTGGGAATAAGGGTCAGTAATATATTTACCAAGGAATGACCTCTGAGCTGTGTGCTGAAGGAAATTTGGAGTTTACAAGAAAAACTGGAAGAGAATATTTTTGGGAAAGAAAAACATGGAATAGCTCAAGGAAAATTAGGGAATCTATGCAGGGAGATGAGAGGTCTAGGAAGTGAGGGATATAGAACAATGTTGCACAAGAACCTCTGGTGGGAGGTTGAGTCAAATGACCCATTGTGGTGTCTTTACATCTGTCTTTTCCCTTGTATATTTATTCTTTTCTTCATCAGTGTATGGACAGAGCTAGACAAGATGAATAAGCTACAGCTTGGTGAGGGACCTACTCACTGGGACTCAGAATCAAGGTAGAGTGGCAGACGTATACAGCTCATCCTGACACAGGTGTGACCATGAGAGTTATAATGTTATGCTCTGGGAACACAGAATAAACTGCCCTTCATTCTGACTGGGAATTAATGGCCTTCAAGGTGTAGACATGACAAATTTGTAGAGAGATTAACAGTAATCTTAAATCTGCAGAACTTTCTATTTGGCCATAAGATTTCCAACATTTAGGTAATATTTTAATGAATATCTGTAGAGATCATGAAAATGTATTAGTCACTGAAACTCACTCCTTGGATTATATATATTAATGGTTAGGATACATATGCTGCAAATACTGTGAATAGTATTTATGGGATAAATAACTTTTTTGTTCTAATTTTGTTCGTGAACCTTGTATCACTACCATGATACATTACATAATTGTTGTCAGTGTTAATTCAAAGACTCTGAAGCTGAAAGAGATCTTAAATGTCATCTGATCCCATGGTTGTTTTTCTTGTTAACCTTTATTTTTACCTGAGTTGCTTTAACCTTTGGACTATTGTGAGTAGTATTGATATGAACATAGGTGTACAAGTATCTCTGTGAGACCCTGTTTTCAGTTCTTTTGGATATATGCCCAGAATTGGAATTGCTTTGGATCATATGGTATTTCTATTTTTAATATTTTGAGGAACTGCCACACTTTTTCATAGTCACTGCACCACTTTACATTCCTACCAACAGTGCACAAGGGTTCCAATTTGTCCACATCCTCATCATCACTTGTTATTTTCTTTTTTGATAGTAGTCATCCTAGCAAGTACAATGGACTACCTGTTTTTTTAAAGTCCCTTTTCTTTTTTCTCTCCTCCTAATCTTTACCCTCCCCTGATCCCTTTCCTCTCTACCTATTCCTTACTTCTCCCTCCCTCCCACTCTGTCTTTCCCTTCCTTCTTCTCTCCCTCCCTCTCCTCCTCTTTCTACTAGACAGGTCTATTTGTAAAACTGTTATTTCTAGAACTGCTTTGAAGGAATGGGATTGATAAACCTATAGCTCCACTTTTGCCCCTCTTCTTTATTCCTGAAGTGGTGGTGAGGAGAACAGAAGAGAAACATGGATCTATTTTGACTTTCTTATTTTAAGATTGAGGAAACTGAGACCCAGAAAAATAAAGTGAGTTGTCCACAGCCACACAGAAAATTAGGACTAGAATTCCTAACTTACTATTTAATCATTTCTAAAACTACATAGGGATCAAAGAATCATGAGAGATCATTAATAATTATTTTCTGAAAAAGATTGTTAGTTTTCTCGAGGTTATCTGTTTTGTAGCTTAATAATTTCTGAAGTGTGGGATGTGAAATTATTTTAAGTTGATAAGATGGACTTAAGGTTGTTTTGGGAAAGAGCTTTAAGAAAACATTAAATCACCAAGTGAGGAAATTATTCCCTCTTCCATTTTCTGTACTCACCTGAAGTAATCAACAAGATCAGTTTGGTATAGCATATATGCAACACCTCTCAAATACTTGCTAAGCTTCCCCCACTCCCACATACACACTAAAAACAAAAGAGCAGGATTCAGTCTAATCAATAACAGGCAACAATAGCTGGCTAGTATTAAATAACGTGTTTTGATGTTATTTATTTTTAGTGTATTGTAATAATAAAAGGTGGAAGATACTAATTTTTAATTGTTTATTGTGTTATAAATGTTTTTGAAGAAATTTAAAAATTGGAAACCATTCCAAGAAATTATTGAATATATTAAAAGGTAGATTGTACATTGAAATGGTATATTTGTGTCTTAGTTTGGGTACTAAAGAAGGAAACTTGATACAAAGATTTTAGTGCAAATAATCTATTTGGGAAATGATTCTTGTAAATGGCAATAAGACATTGAAGGGATTTTATCCAGTACAGATTTTATTATTATAAAAGCTCCATCTGTGGTTAATTGGATATGGATCACATTGGGGCAATCTGGGATCTAGTGTTATGCTGCATCTCAGTTATCCCACTTGCGGGGAGAGGAAATCTATGGTATTCAGTCATTGGCCACGGGCTCCTCACATCAGAAGTAATTCCTGGTATTTCTGGTGGATGTGCAGGTGGGCAAATAGGATGCTAAGCATCTGAGAACTCTCTTAAACAAAGAGGTACTGTAGTTTGAAACTAGACCAGAAGTGGTAAGAGTGATTTTTTGGTTATTTTTGGTTATTTCTGTTGACTTTTTGGTTATTTCTGTTGACTTTTTCAGTGATAGGATTTTATAGCTATCTTTGTTATTAGGCTATAAAGTCTTGAAATAGCAACGGAAATTTTTCTTGATACCTACTTATGGCTCTTATATTTCCTGCTTGAGTTTATCTTCTTAGATCCTTTTCTCAATGGGCAGAGAATATTGAAGGTCTGTTTGCATATTACTTCATCTAGTTAAATAAAGACTGTTATTAATTCTCATTCCCTACTACCACAAATTATTTTCAGCTTTCTTTGTTAAGTCATTTACCAATCATTTAGAAGTTTATATTACTCATTCCTGGACTTTCTCCAGCTTCTGTTCATCTTACTTACGTTGATGAGTCTATTTTCCATAACTGCTTTTTCAAGATAATACATTTATTGAAGTCTTATATTACTTAAATTTCTGGTCACATGTAAAACTTCATAGTTTATTAATAATTGATCACCATTTGAATAGTAATTTAAATTATTTTAGTTATACAAATTACTAAAATTGTCCCTAAAGTCACAGCATATCTCTATCAATTATTTGATAGTTATTATACTGTATTTTAGACCTAAGTGGAAACACTAATTTAATTCTAAGTACTTTGCTCTACTATAAAGTTAAATTAAACTATTGGAATTAACTGTGCTACTAAAGAAATTGAATTGGTTGTAATCTTTTGTAAGTATCTTAATTCATTTACTTTATCTCATTAACTCCAGTGGCAAAAAGAAAGAGTACTGTATTGCTAGCATTGTAAACAGGCAACTGGTGTTTAGATGACTCACCCTTGTTAGCAACTAATAATATTCCATTTCAGTGATATTTATACAATAGCAATAAATTGAATGACTTTACTTCTAACCAGTTTTTTCCTTAAGCAGAGTAAAATAATTCAGTAATTATTTGGCTTCATTAAAAAGGATTCATTTTGTTATTAAAACATAATAATTTGAAGAATCTTTATTATGTTCTCGGCCATTATTCCTATGGCCAAGATGTTTTACCACACCATTGTGACAACATATGATTATGAGAAACTTAGTAACTTACTGCCTCACTTTTCTGGGGGGGAAATTTACCCCCCCTAAAATAAACATACACACACACACCAATTACATTAATATGGACATTTAAAATAAAGTATCAATTTAAAATTAATTGCATTCTATATGTCTATTTTATAATAGTAGAAAAAAGCAGAAATACTTTATATGCTTATTTTGTCTTTTTGTTTTAGGAAGCTACAGTTTATTTAAGTGAGCTATACAGATCTTAAGTGACGACATTATTTGTGCTGTGAGAAGTGACTCTATTTGTATATATAACCTACACACTTTGAAGGAGATATAGGACATTTCTATCACCCTAGAAAGTTTCCTGTGCCTCTTCCAAGTCTATCTCTGCCCTCTTTTCCCTGCCCCATTTCTAGAGCAAGCACTGGTCTGACTCACAGATTACATATTAATAGGTTTTGTTTCATTTTATAAAAAATCATGTATCTCACAGAAGAATTAAAAATGAAAAAGAGACAATTTATTATAGACTGTTTTGGATGACTTATTAGGTAAAGACTCTATTAGTACTAGGATTCTAAAAAGCAATGATTAAAAATATATAGTGAATAATTTTTAATACTACTTTTTTACTTTATAAACATTTTAAAATTTGGATTAATATTGAATTGAACCCTACATATAGCCTATATGCACTCATTGAATAACTTTCTAGAAATCACTTAAAATGTTTTTGGTCATATAAAAAAAACTTGTCTGTAAACCTAATTGGTTATTAATTTTGCCACAGATTAGTCATTAGCCATTTTTGTGACCCCTGTCTTTAGTCATTTGTCTCTGGTTTGAATACAATTTTGCTTCTGCTCATGTAAAGTATTCTTCATCTAAATAGTTACCTAGTGTATTATCAGTGCTTATAAGGCCCCTCTTTTTAATTGTATAGAAACAACCCTTCATGGTAGATTTTTTCCTATTATTCCAATGACTTTTTTATTTAAAATAGATGGAGGTATTAAATAAGAAATTTATGAAGTAAAGGAAAATAAAACTGCTTTATTTAGGAATAGCATGAGAGCTGAATTTTCACTGTTCTCTTCTCTTTATGTTTTCCTTCCCTCCTGTGCCATTTGCCTGTGTGATTTTTTTTGTTGTTGTTCATGTTGTTCCTTGGCAGCTCAGAGCTGTTTGCTGAATTTCAGTTTGTGCCTGCCTCCTTTCCTTCATCAAGTCCTTATTGAGGATTTACTGTATATCAGGCATTGTGATAGGGATAAAGAAGGAAACAGACATTGTTTCTGCCTTCCTGGGTTTACTGATGAAACATTTTTTTTTCTTTCTCCTTACATCAGAACTAGCATTGTTTTTGCAGGTAAGTGAATTACATAAGATGTAAATGGATGACAAAGTATGAGATTTAAATTATAAATGCAGTGCTAAGGAAAGGGCAAGGTATCAGCTCAAAGGAATCATTCTCCTTTGTGAGGTTCCGGGCCGTTTGGCAGGCAGGTGGGAAACAGATTTTAAGTGGCAGTTAAAAACTTCCCAACAACTGTCACAGTGACTGCAAACCTGTTCCCCCAACTTACAGGGACACCTTGATAGATTAATAGTACCTTTGTTTGTTTACTGAGTTGAAAGCCACTGAGACAACAAAATAAATTAATTAAGGAAATAAGATCCCTGTCCATCATCCTGATAGGACCATCTGTCAATGCTTTAAGAAAGATACTGATTCCAAAGATACTGATGCTGTAATCCTCTTACTTATATTTCATATAGAAATTGGAGTTTTGAGAAGAGCCATTCTTGGACAGGTCAATAATTTTAAAAATCAACTTTAAGTTAGAAAATGAACTTCTAAAATTTATTTCAGTCAGTGAACGAATACATTTTTATATAATTTTCCATTGTTTTAACAAGTAGCTGATAATTAGTCCATGTTACATTATTTTCTTCTTTTTTAATTATTTCTACTCTTACTCTCTATTTTTACTTTTCTCTGTTTTTTTCCTTTAGATTCTAAAACTTAGTATGTTGCTCTCAATTCTCTGGAAATTAAAATAGTTATCTTTCATATTCACCACATTACTTTTTTCTTGCTTTATCTTATTTATTCCTTTGTCTTAAAATGTTTACATCAGTGCTACTTGCAACATATTTTATTAAAAGGATTCAAATAGTACAGAAGCATGGAGACAAAACATAGTGAAGCTTATTTTATTTTCAGTTTTGTCATCAAATACCACTGTAAATTTTCTTTCAAGCTATCTTTTTAAAAATTATATAATTCCCCCATGCATCAGTTTGGATTTCTCTAAACTGATTTCAGAGTATGACTAATTCAGTATTTCTTAGAGTATGAAGAGTTTTAAAATTTAACATATTATGTAATAACTTGCATTTTCACTTAAAGGCAAAAGATAGACAGTGGGACAGTTTATACTAGTGGAATTGAGATTGTTGATTAATTACTATTTTACCAAAAATTGTAGTCACTGTATGTATGTAGGTAAAATACTGATGGAACCCTTGTGATTGTATATATCCTGCCATCTTGTGAAACAGATGTTGTGTTCTAAGATTTGATAATAGTTATTATACTCTTCAATTTTTATTAGGTGCTTTACCCATTAACTCTGAGGTTCCTCTTTGTCCTTTGATATTTTTAATTTACCTTGAACATTAAATATGAAAACAAATTTTAAAGAAGATTTAGCCTTTTATTTCCCTAAGAACTTAAAATGTTATGTTGGTATATTTGTCAGTCTTCCTTAGGGAATATCAGTGAGAGTACAGCAAGGAAGAGGAAAGTGGTTCTGAGTGTGTTTCCTCCTCTTCCCTGGAATCCAGAAAATCCATGGTGGTGGAGAATGGTGGTAACCATTGCCTTGGAGCCTATGTGGATTAGTTGTCTATTACTGGAGCCTATGTGGATTAGTTGTCTATTACTGTGTAACAAATTACAACAAATTTAGTGTTTTAAAGCAATACCTGTTTATTAGCGCACAATTTCTGTATGTCAGAAGTCTGGGTGAGCTCAACTGGGTTCTCTGTGTTTGGTCTCTGAAATTAAGGTGTCTGGAACACTGGGCTTTTATCCAGCGGTGATGGGCAGGAATTCATTTCCAGTCTCATTCAGGTTGTTGGTAGACTCCCTTTCCTTCCTTTAGTTGCAGGACTTGAGGTCTGTGTTTTCTTGCTGGCTGTCAGCTGGGGTTTGCTCTCTGCTCCCAGTTACTTCTCCTGTGGCCCCTCCTCTGCAGAGCAGCAATGAAATGTTGAGGCCTTTGAGCCTCTGACTTCCTCTTCTGCCACCAGCCAGAGAAGTATTCCACTTTTAAGGTCTCAGGAGGCTGGATCACTACTACTCTGTTTTGAACTCAACTGTGCCATGTAACATGACATAACCTCAGGAGAGATCATATTCAGAGGTTACAGGGATGAGGGTTTGGAATCTGTGGGTGGGGGAATTTTTAGTATTCTACCTTATATATCACATCACTTTGATATCTAGCACCAATCTTCATTAAACCTCATGCACAGCCAGTGAACTAGGATAAAGCAAATAAGTCATATATGAAAGACTATTTATGGGTGGGAAGACTCAGTATTAAACAGAATCCATTTCTTTTTCCAAACAAATGCATAAGTTCAATATAATTTAAGTAAAATAATACAGCAGGGTTTTTTTTTTGAAAGTTGAAAAGCTGATTCTGAAGTTCATGGAAAAGAATAGTCAAGAAAAGTAGACAAAATAGATTAGCAGTGGAGGAAGGAATTGTTCTACCTAATATCAGAAGATACTACAAAGCTATACTAATAAAAACTAACAGACCAAGAGTAAATAAGTAGATGCATGTATAAATGAGAACTTAGTTCATGATTAACATATTTCAAATAAAAAAATGGGTAGTGTAATAAATGGTGTTGAGGAAAATTGGGTATCTGTTTAGAAAAAAATCTAAATGTGTATCTTTATCTTACTACCCAAACTAGAAAATAGAGCTAATCAGTTTTAAAACTACAAAGCCAAAATAAACAAAAACAGGATAATATTTTTTCATAACCTTAGAAAGGAGAGAACATCTTATGTAGACAATAAAACACCAGAAAGCATATAGGAAAAAAGTTGATATATTTTGCCAAGTAATAGTTAATAAATACCATAAAGACAGGTAAAGGAAAAATACATTAAATACATTGGGATAAAAATGTTATCATGTTTAACAAGGTCCTGTAAATCATTAAGGGAAGACAAACAATGTAATTGATAAGTGGACAAAGGATAATAATAGGCTATTCACAAAACATGAAGAACAAATGGCCAGTAAACATATGGAGAAGATCAACCCCATAGCATGTTTGATGTGTTCCTTCTTTATAGCACTTTTTTATAACAAAAAAGTAACCTGAATGTTCATCAATAGTGGGATGATTAAATGTTTCATCTATACTGTGCAATAGTATGAAACGAATAAGAATAGTTGTGCAAGCATGTATATGCAGAAAGAACTTCAAGATGTATTACTAAGTGAAATCAAGCAAGTAGTAAGAAAACACATTATAGCTCACATGGTTCATATATGTACTATTTAACAAAAAGATATTGTATCAGAGCCATAAAATGTTCATCTGTGTATTTTCTTCTATATTTAGATTGGGCCTTGTGGCATATTTTGAGTAGTAGATTGTGAGCAAAAGTGACATGTATTATTTGTGAGCCAAGGCTTTTTGGAGCTATTATGCCACCTCTACAATCTCTCAGCTCCTACAAGGCTACATCAATGATGGTACAATTAGGAAATTGTAGAGCCTTTGTTAACCAGGATCTCTAAGTGACCGTGTAGAACAAGGCCCCCTACAGCCCTGTTAGATAGGTTGCTTCGCAGTTAAAGTACTGAGGTTTGGAAGTGTCTGTTGTTGCAGTTACTGTTAGCTCTCCTGGTTAGTACAGAAACATACCTAGTATATACATATAAAAGTGAATTTCTTGGGAGGGGATTGGAGAAATGCATGTCATCCTATGGTTAGTCATTATCTCCTAGAAGGGGAATAGCAAGAAGTGGGTGTGAGTATAAAGCAGGAAGCAATCACATTGTATTATGATTATTTCTTCATTGTTTGAATCTCATGAAACGGTATTTATATGTAACATATTATTAATATATTCAAATAAATAAATTGTGATATTGCTAAAAGGTAGGTGATACACCAACAGATTGCTTAAATTAACTTGGCCCTTGCTATGATAGTAATATGAGTGCCCTTCATGTATTTTAGCGATTTACGTGACTAATAAGTTGGTACAAGTAACTAATTTTGTTTTAATTCATGTATGAAATGTAAAGCTCTCTAAAGTAGAAAGCCTTTTAGTGAGAATTTATGTCTTTATTAAGAGTATGATTTATAGTATATGCAGTAAGGTTGGAATACCTAGCTCATTTGCTCTTTCTGCTCACCAGAGTGTGATTTAGTAAATTTCTTCCAGAAATTACTTAGCTTAGTAGAATCTTAGTATTGGTCAGTCCTGCTGGACCCCAAGGGAAATAATGTTTAAGACTTTATTAATCATGATTTAAAAAATGTTCTTCACTCGTAGGAGGTAGTTGTTACTTTGTTCCTTTTGACTTACATACATAGGTTTATATATTTTTTGTAATATCCATCGAACTTATCATTGAGAAATCATTCTAAACTAAATATGTTCTGAGTTACATCCCTGCTCCCAGAAACACCTCCCCTCTTGCCTTTGGAAGCATTCTTTACCTCTTTCAAGTAGCTTCTGCTCTTTGATGCTAGTCAGGTATTTTGGGAAGAGATAGATAACAGGCACTAAAGGATGATTTATTGAACAAATTCACTCCCAATTGATTCCCTGGTTTTCATATGGTCAGAAGTGCAGAGAGTGAACCAGGACCTACATCAGCCTTCATATGATTATACTTCAAGTCCAAGTGTAGCAATAATAGTTACACTTTCCTAACAACTTTTAGTTGCCCATAGCAATCATACAGTTTTAGTAAATAATTCCTATAAAGTTTGAGTGTCATGTTTAACTCTAGCCCTGTTGAGGAGTCAGGCTTTGTGATGTTTATTTGATTTGAATGTCCTAGAAGCCTCATTTGTTTACTTATACTGTAGTCTACTATGAGAAAAGCACAGTCAAAAACCTGTTTGTGAAAAACAGAAGAAGCTGCATAGTTTATAAGGGAGAGAATCAACTAACACTGGGCCAGGGGTGGATTTACAATGCAATCAAACAAATCCCATTTTTTACATAAAATGAAGTCTGTCATTTAAATGAACAATACTCTGTTTTCCAACAGTTCACATTCATCTCATTCTTTCAAATGGAATGACTACCCTTCCTATAAGGTCAAACAGGAATTTTGTAGTTACTGACTTTCCTAGGAAGAACTCTGTAAATTAATGTTAAAAATATAGGGAAACTTTTTGTTCTTTCCCAGTAAGCCAGCCCAATGGGACAGAATTTAACTAACATTATTTTTCCAACCCATCCTGTCGCTTAACCATACACTTTGATCAATGTAATTTTGTAATCATTAAGTATAAATACCCTTATCTTCAGTTTGCTTTGAGCATTCAAAATGTTTGTAGGATTCCTGCATGGCAAGATTTATTAAATAGCATTGTGACATATAACCCACTTTAACTTTTAACCTAGACAAAAAATCACCATTTTAGGCTTATGGTTCCCATCTCCATAACCCATGCCTGTGGAGGAAATTAGTTTTTCCTTTATGCTTTTTCTTGTCTTGCATCTTCCCTTCTGGCATACCCACCCTGTGCTCTCTCATCTTTCTTATTTATCTTTCTTCAATCCCTTCAATTCCCTATAGTTTTACTGGTTCAGAAATATTGAATGAGTTGTTTCCCTGGATGTTTTATGTCCCTGCTGGCCTTTTATTAATAGCTGCTTCAGTGTGATCCCTCTCCTGCTTCACTTTTGGTCAGCCACATAGCAGCCTCTAATATTTCCCATGTTAAAGAAGATATTCTAATATCCCATCTTTATAATCTCTTATCTCTTGTAGATCTCTTACAGCCATCTTGAAGCAATTTTTGACAATTCTTAGTTCTAAGATTTGAAATCTTTGGTGCCAACCAAATGTGTAAGGAATGCTCTTATATGAGAAAGGCAATGAAGAGTTTGACATAATAAAGACATTTTTACAAAGAGACTGGTATTGTTCTTGGGTGACTAATGAGCTTAACAATTATAAATGGTTTTATTTACTATTGAAAGGGATTTGTTTTGAAATGTGATTCATTTTCTTTTTCTTGAAACACATCCAAAACAACATACTGCATAAATTTGTCCTCAGAATATAACTAATTGATCCTATTGAGCTAGCACAGTTTCCTGTGATATGGAAATTGTTTTGATATTCACTTATTTTATAAATAACTAGAGGCCCAGTGCACGAATTCGTGCACCAGTGGGGTCCCTCGGCCTGGCCTGGGAGATCGGGCAGAAACCGTCTCTCCAACATCCCCTGAAGAGTCCCAGATTGCAAGAGGGTGCAGGCCAGGCCAAGGGACCCTACCAGTGCACGATTGGGGCCCTGGAGGGATGGAGGAGGTTGGCCAGTCAGGGAGGGGCCACAGGAGGGCTCCAGGGCATGTCTGGCCTGTCTTGCTCAGATCACCCAAACCCCAGCAGCAAGCTAACCTACCAGTCAGAGGGTCTGCTCCCTGATGGTCAGTGCACATCATAGTGACTGGTCTGCTCCCTGGTTGTCAGTGCACATCTAGTGAGCGGTTGAGCGGCCTTAGTATATCATTAGCATATTACGCATTGATTGATTGACAGATGACCAGACACTTAGCATATTAGGTTCTTATTATATAGGATAATTATAAAAAATGTACAAAAATAAGCAAATGTATTTGTAATACTACATTTGAATGGCAATAAAAGGTGCTTTCATTTAAATATGTAAGAAAGTGTTCAATTGTTTAATTCATCTTGTGTCTCTGAGTGTAAATATATTGTTGCGTATATTGCATATATTTGTATTTTGAAGATAATTTTTTTCCCTTTAGTTGGTAGAGAATGGATAAATTTCTGGTACAGAAGGTTATTATGGTTAGACTTCATTGCTCTAACATTCTTATATACTAGGTAACCTTTTAGAAATTAGCCAAAAGTTATTTTGATTCATAGGACAGTTAATTATATAAATTGTCGATTATTTCTGCTAACTCCATCTTTGTCCATCTCCTTTTAGTTCATATTTTCATCACTTGTTTATTAAAATTCAAAAGTGGTGCAAGATATTTGTGTATTCTCTTTGGAAACAAATCTGAAATTTATTTTGGGAAAGACAGTGAGATTCAGAGAATTAATTTCCTATACAGTTTATTTAATCATTTTTTTCCTCTCCACAGAGGGCTTGGAAGGTATGACAGTTTATAAATTCCACAAAGATGGATAGAAAATATAGTCCCTGGGAATGATAATAAAATGCCTACAGAATGCTAGTTTCTCCTTTTTTCTTTTTTTTAGCTGACTTGAATGCTGACTTGAATAGTTCCTGCACTAAAGTTCGGCAAATATAATAAAAAATAAAGTTATAATAAATAATAATTTAGTAAATATTTGAACAGAAATTAATGTTTAATAACAGTATCAAATAATATTTGAACAAATTTGAATCACAGTTTATTTCAGGCAAGAAAATATGCAAATTTTTAAAAAATTTCACCTTTGGTTTTTAATGATACATTAAATGGCATTAAAAATTTTATCAGTTCACTTAGGAATAATAAGCATTCTTAGGTGGCTTCATTATATTTTTGAAAGACCAATACATTTATCCACATTAAGAAGATACTGATAAATTTTATAGATATTCAGTGGGTATTTCTTTTGCTAGGTACAGGGCATTATTTAATTATTGAGTAATTATTAAATATTTACAGAGTGTATACACTGTATTGGACTTTTGGGAATATAGCAACAATATACATGTTGCTTCTTTATGTGTGAACTTGCTCCAGGAGTACGGGTAGGCTAGAATTCTGCCATTCTAATTCTCCATCCTGTGACTGGGTTTGTAGTAAATCTCCATAGACTGGTCTATAGACACCTATTTCTTCCTGGATCTGACTTCAACTTAAGATAGAAGGCAACATTTCTGTAGCTCTCCAAGTCACTTTTATTGATAATAGAGCCCTGTGTCCAAAAATGAAGGGAGGGAGGGAGGGAGGGAGGGAGGGAGGGAGGGAGGGAGGGAGGGAGGGGAGGGAGAGAGGGAGGGAGGGAGGGAGCAGGGATGAGGGGAAGGAAGGAAAGAAGGGAGGGAGGGAGGGAGGGAAGGAGGGAAGGAAGGAAGGAAGGAAGGAAGGAAGGAAGGAAGGAAGGAAGGAAGGAAGGGAGGGAGGGAGGGAGGGAGGGAGGGAGGGAGGGAGGGAAAATAACAAATCCTCAACCTAAAACTTTCCAAGGATCTTAACTTCTCATTGATGAAATGAGGCATGTATACATAAGGTAATTTTTCTTCTTTTATATTCTTTCTTCTATCTCTGTCTTTTTCACACCTCTTTTTTGCTTCCTCCACTATCAATATGACCTTGAAGGAATATCTTCTCAAACTTCAAGCACTATGTGCAATGCGGTATCTTATCAATGAATTGTTTCAAGGGCATCTTCATCCCAGTTTCTAGTGGTTGATTTAAAAAAACCACACACATTGAATAATAATGAAGATTGTATCCTCCAGAATATGCTGTTATTCACTCTTTTCACTATTTAGTGTGTCTTTCACTTTTTCAGTTCCTTAACTTGGTAGATAATGTCAAAAATCATGCCCTATTTTTACATTGTGCTATAAAATGTCAATGTGATCAAGGGACATTTTTATATATTGCCATCCAAGATGAGTTAGCCAGCATCTATCCAAGACTTGTTTTCCAAGATTCTTGACATTTTCTGAGTTTCATTTATGATTTAATTATAGAATTTCATGATTTGAAGGAAACTTTGGTGAACATATATTGTGCATACTTATGCCTGAAACCAAGTGGGATATAAAGGTGGAATTTACACACATGTAGAAGGCAAGACTCTTAGTTTTGAAGTACTTAATAATTTCAGTAACTTACAAAACATATTATAATGATCATATATGCCTATCCAGGGGTTCTCAAACTTTTTAAACAGGTGGCCAGTTTACTGTCCCTCAGACCGTTGGAGGGCCGGACTATAGTTTTAAAAAAAACTATGAACAAATTCCTATGCACACTGCACATATCTTATTTTGAAGTAAAAAAACAAAACGGGAACAAATACAATATTTGTATTTGCATGTGGCCCGCGGGCCGTAGTTTGAGGACCCCTGGCATGCTTTGTTTGTATCTATATTTAAGTTTTGTATCCTCACAAAAATTCCTTATGATAAAGTAGATATATTTTCTATTTTACACACAAGGCAATTAAAACTTAAAGAAATAAACCAGTTATCCCTATATACAGACAGCAAGTATCAGCACAAGTACTTAAAATCAGTTCTACTTCCAAATTAACTGATTTTGCCACCTCAACATATTGGCTACATAAAGTACTACCAATTGAGAACCTAAGCCATGTGCTACCACCCATATTAATGAATCCTAAGAGAGCAAACAGAAAGGAATAGTCAGTCTCTTATGGGATAAAATAAGTTACCGAAGGTTTTTTTATAGTATAACAAAATTTTTAATGAGGCCTGGAAGGAAAATGGTGGCTTTCTGTTGTTAGGTGAGATAGTTTATGTAGGAAAAAAAACACGAGCTATAAGAAGATAGCAATAATGTGCAAAATTTTAATGTATAATTATAAAGGAGCAGAGAAGCTATGTTTAAAAATACCCATCAAGGTTTAGAAGGCATTAATAAGGTTTTTGTATTCCATTCTGAATTATTTTTTCATCTTGTGTGATAGGGAAGCACTAAAGAATTTAAACAGAATGAATATTGTTTAAGTGCTAAAGTTCTGACTCCCACCATTTAATTTGTATGATATTTGTATTTGTTCATAGATGACTTTTGTCTGATTGAGCGTTTAGATGTACAGTGAACCGTTGAAATCATGGGTTTGAACTGCACATGTCCACTTATATGTGCATTTCTTTTTCAATAAATATACAGTCATCATTTTGTATCCCTGGTTTTTACAGCCATGAATTCAACCAAGAAGAGATAAAAAAAAAAAACAACCACAGTATTTTCCATTCATGGTTGGGAACTGAGGTAGAAGGCTGATTGTATGCATTGTTATACTCCATCCTATATATCCTATCTAATAAAGAGGTAATATGCAAATTGACCATCACTGCAACACAAAAGATGGCTGCCCCCATGTGGACACAAGATGGCCTGCAGGGGAGGGCAGTTAGGGGTGACCATGCTGGCAGGGGAGGGCAGTGGGGAGGACCAGGCCTGCAGGGGGAGGGCAGTTAGGGGTGACCAGGCTGGCAGGGGAGGGCAGTGGGGAGGACCAGGCCTGCAGGGGGAGGGCAGTTGTGCGGGACAAGGCCTGCAGGGAAGGGCAGTTATGGGCGACCAGGCTTGCAAGGGAGGGAAGTTAGGGGTGACTGGGCCAGCAGAGGAGGGCAGTGGGGGGAACCAGGCCTACAGGGGAGGGCAGTTGGGAAGGACAGGGCCTGCAGGAGAGGGCAGTTATGGGCGACCAGGCTGGCAAGGGAGGGCAGTTAGGGATGACCAGGCCAGCAGGGGAGGATAGTTTGGGGCAACCAGGCCTGCAGGGGAGGGCATTTAGGGGTGACCAGGCCGGCAGGGGAGGGCAGTGGGGGGGACCAGGCCGGCAAGGGAGGGCAGTTGGGCTGGAACAAGGCCTGCAGGGGAGGGAAGTTAGGGGTGACCAGGCCGTCTGGGGAGGGCAGTTAGGGGCAATCGGGCTGGCAGGGGAGCAGTTAGGTGTCGATCAGGCTGACAGGAGAGTGGTTAGGGGTAATCAGGCTGGCAGGCAGAAGCAGTTAGGGGCAATCAGGCAGGCAGGCAGATGAGCGGTTGGGAGCCAGCAGTCCTGGATTGTGAGAGGGATGTCAGACATCCCTCGAGGAATCCCAGATTGGAGAGGGTGCAGGCTGGGCTGAGAGTCCCCCCCCCCCCCACATGAACTTCATGCACCGGGCCTCTAGTTTTATTATGTAAAGGACTCCAGCATCCTTGGGTTTGGGTAACTGCTGGGGTTTCTGGAACCAATTGCCCTCTAATATACCAGGAGGACTGTGTTTTGGTGATGATATTTGTGTTTATGTTCAGGAGAGAAATTATTCTGTAGTCATCTTGTAATGTCTTTCTGGTTTTGGTCTCACGGTAAAGGCTAGCCTCGTTAAAATAGTGGAATGTGTTCCCTTATTCTTTTCTTGGTAAAACATTTATTTTAGGTTGGCTTTTTTTTTTTTTTACTTTCTGAAATGTTTGATAGAATTCACCAATAATCTGGAGTTTATTTCCTCTGTGAGAAGGTATTCGATTTCATTATATATTGTTTTTCCCTTTTCTTTGGCAATTTGTAGCCTTGAATTTAATCTATGTAGTTGAATTTATTGGCATTAATTTGTCTTTATTGTACTTTTTTTTGTCTTTAGGATGTTTTTCATTTTTCATCCTTGGTATTAAAAATTGTCTCCTTTTTTACTCCTAAGTCTTCCATAATGTTTATCATTTTATTGACTTTTCTATTGTTTTTTAGATGTATGTTTCAGTGGTTCTTTTGCTCTTCATTTCCTTTTTCCTAATTTAGGTTTAATTTTTCCTTCATTTTTTAGCATCTTAAAGTTGAAACTTTAGATTTATTGCATTGTTTTTCCCCTAATAAAAATATTTAAAACTATAAATTTCCCAATCTGCACTACCACCAGCAGTGTACTAGGGTACCTTTTTCTTTATATCCTTGCCAGTACTTTTGTTGTTTGTTGATTTATTGATGGTAGCCACTCTGGCAGGTGTGAGGTGGTACTTCACTGTCTTTTTAATTTATACCTCTCTGATAATTAGTGATGTTGAGCATTTTTGCCTATGTCCCTGTCCATTTGTATATCCTCTTTGGAGAATTGACTATTCAGGTTTTCTGCCCATTTTTTAATTAGATTGTGTTCCTTTTTTTGAGTTGTATGAGTATTTTATATATTTTGGAAATTAACCCCTTATCAGATGTATCATTGGCAAATATGTTCTCCCCTGTAGTGGGTTCCCTTTTCATTTTGATGCTGGTTTCTTTTGCTATGCAGAAGCTTTTATTTTGATATAGTCCCATTTGTTTATTTTTCCTTTGTTTCTCTTGCCCTAGGCATTGTATCAGTGAAAATTCTTCTATGTGAGATGTCTGATATTTTGCCTCCTATTTTTTCTTCTAGGATTTTTATGGTTTCTTGATTTACATTTAAGTCTTTTATCCATTTTGAGTTTATTCTTATGTATGGTATAAGTTGGTGGTCTAGTTTTATTTCATTTTTGTATTTTTGTATGCATCTGTCCACTTATCCCCACATTATTTTATTGAATATACAATCACTATGGAAAACAGTGTGGAGTTCCCTCAGAAAATTAAAAATGGAACTGCCATTTGTCCCAGTGATCTCAGTTCTAGGAAATATATCCTAAGAGGCCAGAAACACATATCAGAAAGAATTTCTGCACCCTCTGTTCATAGCAGTGTTATTTACAACTAGGGACACGATGCACAAAGTATGTGCAAGAGTAGGCCTTCCTTCCCCTGGCCAGCACCGGCTTCCCTCTGGAACCCAGGACCCAGGACCCAGGACCCAGGCTTCCCTCACAGCCCCGGCTTCATCTGGAAAGTTGTCCGGAAGAATGTCTGGAAGGATGTCCACTCTAATTAGCATATTACGCTTTTATTACTATAGATAGCCAAGATCTGGAAACAGCCCAACTGCCCATCAGTAGATAAGTGGATAAAATAGCTATGGTACATTTACATCATGGGATACTACGCAGCTGTTAAAAAGACAACATAGAGGGACCTGGGGAGTATTATGCTAAGCAAAATAAAGAGTTACATGTGGAATCTAATGAACAAAATAAACTTAATAACAAAATAGATCCAGAGACATTGAAGCATGCAACAGACTGACATATTTCAGAGGGAAGGGTGGTGGGAAGAGATTAACCAATTAACTTACATGCATAGCCCATGGACAGATAATAGTATGGGGAAGGCCTAGGGAGGGAGTAGGAGTGAGGTGGATGGGGAGGGGACATGTATAATACTTTCAACAATAAAAATAAATTTTAAAAAACTATAAATTTCCTTCTATGCACGGCTATAACTGTACTCTGTAAATTTTGATATACTGTATTTTCAGTACCATTTAATTCAAAATATTTTCTAATTCCCCTTATGATTTCTATGAATCATAGATTATATTAAAGTGTATCTCTCATTATATAAATACTAGTGGCCTGGTGCACAAAATTCGTGCACGGGGGGTGGGGTGGTGTCCCTCAGCCCAGCCTGCACCCTCTTCAATCTTGGACCCCTTGATGGATGTCCCTCTCACAATCTAGGACTGCTGGCTCCTAACCGCTCACCTGCCTGATTGCCCCTAACCACTCTGCCTGCTGGTCTGCTCACCCCCAACTGCCCCCCTCCGCCAGCCTGCTCACCCCCAACTGCCCCCCCTTCCCTCCGCCAGCCTGATCACCCACAACTGCCGTCCCATCCTGGCCTGATCACCCACAACTGCCGTCCCATCCTGGCCTGATCACCCACAACTGCCATCCCATCCTGGCCTGATCACCCACAACTGCTCTCTCCTCTTGGCCACTAACTGCCTCTACCTCAGCCCCGCCACCATGGCTTTGTCCAGAAGAACACCTGGAAGGTCTCACAGTCTAATTAGCTTATTACCCTTTTATTAGTATAGATAGAGGCCTGGTGTACAGGTGGGGGGCCGGCTGGTCTGCCCTGAAGGGTGTCCCAGATCAGGTTGGGGGTTCCCTTGGGGGGAGGGGCAGCCTGGGCTAGGGGCCTGTGGTGGTTTGCAGGCTGGCCATGCCCCCATTGGGATGGGGGTCCCCACTGGGGACGGTGCTGGCCTGGGCAAGGGGCTGGGACAGTTTGCAGGCCAGCCACGACCCCATAGGGTGAGGGTCCCCACTTGGGGGGCGTGGCCAGCCTCGGTGAGGGGTTGAGGGCTATTTTTAGTCTGGCCACACTCCCTTCAGGATGGGGGTCCCTGCTGAGGTGCCTGGCCAGGCTGGGTGAGGGGCTGATGGCTGTTTGCAGGCTGGCCATGCCCCCCAGTGGGGGACCCTCACCCCATGGGGGCGTGGCCAGCCTGGGTAAGGGGCTGAGGGCCGTTTGTAGGCCCCTTCCTCGGCGGCCGGCCAGGGCGACGGCGACTTAAGCCTTTAGCACACCCACTGGGGCCGGCTCCATGTCCTCTGCTCACAGGCCCCTTCTTTGGCACCCGCCCAGACGGCATCCATGTCCGCCACCCACAGGCTCCTCCTTCGGCAGCGAGCCTGGGCAGGCAGGAAGCTTGGCTTCCTCCGTTGCCAGGGGCGACCCAAGCCTCCCACTTGCTCTGGCTGGCTCTGTGGCCTCTGCCATCTTTGTCCCACTAATTTTCATGCTCACTCCTGATTGGCTGGTGGGCTTCGCAAAAGTATGGTCAATTTGCACCTTTCTCTTTTATTAGTATCGATTTGAGCTTTTTGAGGTATCTTTTTGTCTTTTATTTTTATTTGAATTGTTTGTGAATCAAATACTCTGTATTATTTTAATCCTTTTAAATTGGTTAGGATTTGTTTAAATGCTCAGCATTAGAGTTTTCATGCTGAATGTTCAGGTGCATTAGAAAGCATCTGTATTGTGCTGCTATGTGGATTGTCATATGAACATCATTAAGATCAAGTTGGTTGGTAATTTCTATGTTCTTACTGATTTTTTCCCTCTTTTGTCATTTATAAAGAATGTAACTATAGATTTGTTTGCTTTCTC